>NT_165287.1:159381-286308 GCF_000002445.2 Trypanosoma brucei brucei TREU927 | reverse complement strand
ATGATGACGATAATAGTGGTAACTAATGTTGTGAGTGTGTATATACGAATATTATAATAAGAGCAGTAATAATAATAATAGGAGAGTGTTGTGAGTGTGTATATACGAATATTATAATAAGAGCAGTGGTGATGAGCAGCCGCACTACCAATATCAAAGCACTTAAAAAAAAAAAGCAAGGATGAAATGAAAGTAAGTGGGGAAGTTGGAGAAAACGATGAATAGTGTGAGTAGAGAATTAGAGTAGTAGAAAGGCAGAGAAAGAGAAAAGGAGATAGAACATGTCTAGCTTCAAATACAAATATTGCTATGATCATTATTATACCGGAGCGGATGATTGAAGGGCCAATGAAAGTGAGACAGAGTTTACCGTATAAGACAAGTAAAGTAGCTACGTTTTCTGAACCGCAAGAGGAGAAAAACGTAAAATAAAGAAGTAATGAGGAAATTAAATGTCATACCCGCGACAACATAGCGCAGAAAGGAAGATAATGGTACGTCAGTATGAGGCTGTGCTCCACATTTCGCACACAAATGAATGAAAGGTACTTCAGAGATAATTATGAAGAGTATGGTGTTAAATATGATGGTTAATCCTATTATCTTTCTTCAAAGAAGAATCAGAAGGAGCAGGAGCAGGAGCAAGAAAAGGAACTGGGTAAGTATTATGTAATATCCAACATTTTTCTCATTTAATAAATTAATAATAAAAATCAGTGTGTGGAGAATAATATTCTTGTTTGCTTGATTTTAAAACTGTTGGTCCAAATGAATTTCTGTAGGTAGCAAAGAAAGAATGAAAAAAAGAAGGTGCTAAAAATAGAACATATATGCGTGAATAAATGAGATTGGTGAAGTTGAAATATTAACAGCAGAACTTTACCAGTTCCAAACTGGTGTACAAATGACAATTTAACTGCGTTCAACGATCGTAAAACTCAAATAAGAATAAGAGATGATGAAAGTTTACTGGAGCATGGCAAGCATGCGGAAAAGAAACTCAGAGTGTAAATCACTATAAATTATAACGTCGTAGGCGTAAGCGGCCCAAAAGTAACTACCTTTCTGTATGAGCCCAACAAAAGCAGCGGTTTCGTACAAAAAACCTTTGTATTGTTACAGAGACAACGCGTACCACAAAAGAGTTACTGAGCCGTAACACGCGTTAGAAGCCATAACATTTTAATTTATAACATAGAAATATTGTGTTATTGTAAAAAGTACAGAGTCAGATCTGAGAAAGCATGCGAGTGCAAAAGATATAGAATGCTATGGATTGAAATTAGTGTGGGATATTTGTTTGAAAAAAAATTAGGTCATTGTGACCATGAGTTTCTATGGTGCAAAAGACCTTTCCACGAGTTGATCATATAAAAACACAATGAAATTGAGTGAAACGTTACGTGCTATAGCGTGTCTTTTATGTATCTCCCCAATACGTAATCAATCAAAAATACGGCAATCACGTATTCTGTGTGGAAAATAAAATACTTTTAAAAAAATATTGTCATGCAGGCTTAAACAACATGAATTTGGGATTTAAAAAACTTAAAATGCGTGAGTTTAAGAAAATACATTATGCGTTTGAATTTGTACTTTTTGTAGCCATTCGTGGTTAGGAAGTTTTCTATCCTTTATCTATCGTCCATAACTAACAGGACAGTCACCAGTAAACACCTAAGTAGAAAAAAAATACAGTTCTGGCCAAAGCCAAAAAATCGCAGGCAGCAGATGCAACCAGTACAGCATGGCGCCATATGCACGACAGTAAATCTATACGCCCTCGTACTGTTAGCAACAATAAACTGTGCTTTCGCGGCAAAACCGACCGCAGGGCTAAATGCCGCCCATTTTTCAGCCCTATGCAAAGCGGTTCGTGTAGCTAAGTCGACTGTGCCAGCACCAGCAGCTGGAGCCAACCTAGACGACCTAAACGCAGTTGCAGCAGCAGTGGCGGTTTCCCTCTCGGACCACAAGGAAATTATGGCGCAAGCGCAGACACAGAAGCCACAAGAGCCGGTTTTTCCAGCTGGTTCAAGCGCGAACGCAACCTGTTCAGCATATGGGTGGTCATTCTGCAAGGAAGGCGCCGAATACCTCAAAAGAAACAACAAAATTTTGAAATTCAAGCGTGGCTTTCGGCAAATAAAAGCCCAAGCATCACCAGAAAGCTAAATACAACGCTCGCTACCTTTCTGAAAACAATGGCCGGCAGAAAGCAAATTCAACTAGATCAAACAGTGAGAAAAATAAACGACCTTCTAAACGACGCACTCGAAGGCGAAGGAAGCGAGAAAACAAGCGTAAAGCTCAGCGACCCGACAAATCGTGTAACAGCTTGCGGCAAAACTTCAGCTGGCAGAAAAACTGCGGGCACACTAGCTGGAAAATCTCTAAAGGTAGACATAATGTGCCTGTGCGCTATGGAAGCAAGCGCAAACAATCAGCCAGCAGTCTGCGCCGCAACAAACCCGGAGATAAGCGTCGCAAACAGCGGCGGCGCAGAACTGCAACCAGACTGGGAAAAGCTGAAAGCCGCGTGCGGCCCACAAATACCAGAAGAAGGATTAACTTCAAGCCATTTAACAAGACTAACGGAGGACCTAACGCACGTAATCATGACGGGAAAAGGCCAAAACAACAAGTACACAAATGTCTTGGGTGCACTAAACTCTGGGGGGGAAACAACCTGTGACGGCAAAGAAAACGCAAACTACGGCGCCTGTGTCATATATGAAACCGACCACACCACAAAATCAGCAAAAAACCTCAAGTGGATGACAGCGCTAAAAGCCGCGGCGACAACATTGGCTCAGCTTAACAAACAGAGGAAACAAGCAAACAGCCTAGAAATAGCACTGGTGGCATTAAACACAACACTGGCAAACATAGCGACAGGCGAAGAGCCGTTGAATCAGCAGAACATTCAGCAAACAGATGCAGACGACAGCAGCAAACAGCTGGCTGCAAAAAGTCAAAAATGCAATGAAGTAAAAGACGACCAAGAAGCCTGTAAAAAACTAGAACACAAGGGGTGCGTTTTCAAAGAAAATGGAGCCGAGGGTAAAAAGTGCACATTGAGTGAGGATGCCAAAATGGAAGTACGACAAGATAAATCTGGAAAAAAAAGAAAGTGGGAAAACAAACAGAACAGGTAGCAATTCCTTTGTCATTAAGAAGGCCCCTCTTTGGCCTAAATTTTTGTTTCTAGCATAACATTTTTAGGGATTATTCTTAAAGAATTTATGCTCAATTTTGAGAAATATATGAAAATGTAATTTGCATTAACTCTTTTTGATGAAAAATGAAAAAATTAGTGAAAATTATCGATATTTTAAATTTTTCGAAAACATGTATGATAGTAGCCTATGGGCACAAATTGCGAGGGTAATATTTTATGAAAAAATAAATAATGCCCTGATTTTGGTTATTTAACAGAAATCATAAGAGAAGGAAAAATGATAATAGCAATGATTGTAATAATAATAATAAGAGAGTGTTGTGAGTATGTATATACGAATATTATAATAATAGTTGTGAATTCAGAGCGACTGAAAGGTAAAGAAGAAGCACACAAAATAATTTTCGAGAGTGAAATGGAAATATGTTTTTGAGTGAGTGAGTGAGACCACGGCAAAATCATTAGAGGAGATGCAGAAAGACATTATTTAGAAATATAAATGGATATGGTATACGGGCAGTTTCAAACTAAAACATAAATATGGGCATTTTTCATTCACAAGATGAAGAAGGAAACATTGAAGTAGCGACAGATTGTCCCTTACAGGAAAACTGAAATCGTTATGTTATATACAGCAAGAGATGCACTAGGTTAAAATCTGAAAACATAGGATAAAATAACAGAAAAAAACGGCAACACGGAGATTCAAAGAAGGATGTGACACTGAAGGAGATTGGACTCCATATTTTTAACAAAAATGATAATGCGCTACTGTGGAAGTGATCGGAGCGACTGTGGTTTTTAGTTATGGTGGTGGACCTTGATGACCAATTGTGAAGAAGCGTTACAAGGAATAGGAAAAAAGGGATTGCGTAGGTCTGAGGTGATGTTGATGTTTTCTCATGAAGAATAGTATTAATAGCTAACATGTGTGGGAAACTATGTAATTGTAGCAATATGAGTTTAAAACAAGTACTGTCATTAAATTAGTGTTGAGAAAAGAAAATAAACACTGAGAAATTACTAAAAATAAGGTATATAAGCCAACATGTGGTGTTTAAAAGCTGCATAAAATTACAAACAGCACATCACTAATTCTATATTTGTTAATTACCCAAAGTATAAAACCTTTTAAATGACACAAAAATCATATAAATTTTGTATTGAATCCCAGCAGCAAGAAGTACATAGCGAAATAAAACCTAAAAGACATTAGGAAAGATCACGATTGACGAACCCTAACCCTAACCAAAAATAGTACATAATAATACGAAACATAAACAATAAACAGTCACGGACAAGAGAAACACAAACTATAATTAGTTATTCCGAACTGAAAAGAAACCTATCAATTACCGTGAGAAAGGCTTTTTCGAATCATAAATGTTAAATGTTTTAGATATGGATATATAATGCTGTGGATAAGATCTTAAATTACAAATTATTAGTGTTCACTGCATGAATTTTGCGCTGCTAATGCCCGAATTTTACGTCGCTGGGATTTTCCTCTCTGTTTTACTACTGAAACCTATAGGCTTAAAAATAAGCCGCAACCCGCGTCGAAAGCAAAAAAGTAAGCCACCAAAAAAAAAGTACATCATAAAAGCATAAAACTTTGTTGCAACAGGGACAGATGCAAAACAACCTACGATCCAAAATCTAGCGGTCAAACCTCAGAAATGCGCACGATTGATGCAGTATCTTCAACCGGTGCGTATATTAGGTCAGCTGCGTGGAAATAATCTGTCACGAAATTAACTCTCGTAGAACAACTTAAAGCATTTTGTCATATCTCTTTTGTTGCCACCTTACAAGCATAGACAAGATACAGACGAAAGCAGACTGAGCGCTGAAAAAATGCTTGCCACGTGGACGTTGTGTGCGTTGATAACGGTTTCTGCATGACAGGCAGCAAGTCAAGGCGCACTCGGGAAGGACAAGTGGAAACCGCTCGCAGACTTCTCGAAAACCCTTGAAAAAATGCCAGGGCGAATACTGACCATCACCAAACATAACCTGAACTACATCAATAGCCTCGCAGTAAACGCTGCACAGGCCGAAGTAGCAGCGGAAGCGGAGCAAGATGCGGAACAGGCACGGGCGTGGGCAGCAATAGCCGAATCACTGCGCCACCTTCATGCACAGCAGGCAGCCGGGATGGAAAGCAGTACCAAAAAAGCCGTAACCGCAATAGCCCGCAGCGAGTTTTTACGCGGGCATATAGCCGAATTTTTCAAGGTGACGACAGCTGCATCCGGCGGCGAAAGTAAAGGCTGCCTATCAACGAACGACGCGGCGGGAAAGGGCAACCAATGTTCAACAAACAATAAACGCATTAGGCACCGATGCACCCAGCGTCGATCACACTACCTTTGATGAACAGACAAATGATTTACCGGAACTGACGGCGGACGGCTTCACACAGCTAACAGCAGGCAGCGGTGTCGTGGATGACAGCCTAACAGTAGGGACGGAATGCAATCTGTTCAAAGGAGCAAGCACTGGCCTTATGACAGGCACACAAATAGCACAAACCGTCCCATTCGCTGCAGGCTGGTTCTCAAAATCTCACAACTTGGACACACAGGCAGTCGATGTGGACGCAACAAAATTCAGTTCTTCCACCGAAAGAGCCAAGCACGCGGCGATAGGACTCTACAAGCAGGCATGGGAAGCCATCAAGGAAGTCCAGCCTTCGACAGCATTGGTAATGAGCGGAATAGACGGCAAGCAGCTAGAGGGGCTTAAAACAAACGCAGCATTCAAAAAAGCAGTCAAGAGACACCTACTAAACAATGCGGAACAGTACAAACCAAGCGAAGACGCTGCAATAAACGAAAAGATTGCAAGTGTCTACGGCGCGCAGCAAAGCGAGTTCACAGCAAGGTTCTGGGGAAAATTGGATGCGATAAATATCGACGAAGCGGTGTCAGGAAAACCACAGACCAAGCTAGCACAGCTACGTGACCTAGAGGGATTGGCCCGGGCACTAAATTACTACATCACCAAAAAGGCGGCGGACCTAACAGAAGTTGTGGGCCAGCTAAAAAAGAAAGGGGTGTGTAGTGAGACGAAAGAAGGGGCGGACAGCACTTGCAGTAAGCTAATAGATGCCGTGACATGTACTGCTAGCCCGATATGCAGTTATAACGAAACAGAAAAAGACACAACTAAAAAGTGCAAATTTAATGAAACAAAAGCTTCAGCAAGTGGTGTCCCTGTAACACAAACTCAAACAGGAGCAACATCAGCTGCTTCAGACAGGTGTACAAAACACAAAGACAAAGCGAGCTGTGAAAAGGAAAATGAGGGTCAGAAACCGGGAGAGAAAGCTCATTGCGGTTGGATCGAGGATAAATGCAAAGATTCCTCTATTCTAGCCACCAAAAAATTCGCCCTAATGGTTTCTGCATTTGTGGCCTTGCTTTTTTAATTAGCCCCCCTCTTTCTAAAAATTTTCCCCCTGCTAAAATTTTGCTACTCTGATATATTTTAACACCTTTAAATTTCACCGAAAAATGAGCTGTTTTTGTAAAGTTTGAAAAAGTTTGTGATTCTGTAAAATTTTTGTTGATGGCTCAAAAATTCCCCTTTTTTCTCTTGAGTTTTTTAAAGGTTTTAATTTTCCTCTTTTTTTTGTATTTTTTTGTAATTTTCCATGTTTTTAATGTAATGCAGCGGCCCTTTCTTGATGCGGACACTAACGCTTATTCGCCTTCCGCACGTGAAGCGGTGCTTAATTTTTTTAAAAATCTTGTACGTAGGCGAAGGCGCTGCACGCTGTTCTTTTTAAAGCTGGTGCGTAGCAGTTTCGTTGCGCGGAAAGATTTGCTTTTAAAGGGAAAGTTAAGGAAATAGGGAGATATTTGTCACAAGAAGATTATGAAAATAAGCAATTAACCCTCAGTGGCACAATCTGTCGCTGCCGCCCGACGTCTAAAGCCGTTCAACTGCCAGAGGTGCGTTTTTAACGATGTCAGAGACACGTGTGAGTTGAAAAAGGAAGTGAAACAAGATCTAGAAAAGCAAGCCAAGGATCGGGAGAGAAAGATGGGAAAACTGACTGCTCTAACCACCAGGATCAGACATTTTGTGAAAAAGAGAATGAAGGACTCCCAACTTCTTTCCCCTGCAAATGTGGTTGGATAACTTTTACACCAAAACCAAGAGGGCAAACCTCCCAAATCTGAGTGACTCTCTTCCAGTCTTCCCGTCAATAAGAAATTGGCTCTGAGTATGGCTGCTGATTTGGTGAGTTTAATTTAATTATAAGGATTTTCGTTCACATTTATTAATTTTATGAAATTTTGCTATTTCGTCAGTGTTTTTCAATTTTTTAAAAAACATTTGATATATTTTAACAGTTTTTCATATAAGGCTCTAAATTTTTAAAAGTAGGTTACCGGTGCAAAGAATTGCAGTAATAGAGTATGAAAAATTAGTGCTCATAAGAAATTTTATAATTTGGTTCATTTTCTTGTCTTGTGGATATTTTTTAAGGCCGTAAAAGTGATAATAATAATAATAATAATAATAATAATAATAATAATAATAATAATAATAATAATAATAATAATAATAATAATAATAATAATAATAATAATAATAATAATAATAATAATAATAATAATAATAATAATAATAATAATAATAATAATAATAATAATAATAATAATAATAATAATAATAATAATAATAATAATAATAATAATAATAATAATAATAATAATAATAATAATAATAATAATAATAATAATAATAATAATAATAATAATAATAATAATAATAATAATAATAATAATAATAATAATAATAATAATAATAATAATAATAATAATAATAAGAGAGTGTTGTGAGAGTGTGTGTATATACGAATATTATAATGAGAGTGCTGCGGACACAATTAAACTTTAAAATAGATGTACTTAAAATAATTGAAGGTGATCAATGGGAATAGGTATGTTTTCGAGAGAAGGTGGAGAAAGGAAAGGAAACAAAATATGTTCAGATTCAAGCGACAAATTGACGATTTTCATCATTATACAGAAAGATGTGATGGAGGGGCTAATGCGGAGGAGACAATGTGCAAAACTAGTGGATTCACAGCGTCAGACACTACACCACCAGCGCAGACAGTGGTGATATACAAGTATTATCAAGAAAAGATTGGATTTCACATCTTACTATATAATATATATATTCTTTTCAGAGATGATTGCAGTAGCAGCAGCTTTAAACGCTACGCTGATGGGGGTCTTATGATGGAAACCGTGTAATTGGAATAGCTAGCACACGGAACTGGTAAAATTCCTAGCATATCTGAACTAAACAGTGAAACAAGATACTTCCATTAAAATAACTATGCGTATAGGTGAAATTTAAGAAATGCAATAAAGGGGTAGAACTCCTCTAGCGCTCTCGGCACCAGCTGTTTCTAAAACTGAATTATAAAACAAAAACCTGTAGATACACGTTTAAAGAGAAGCTGCACACACTAAGAATACATTTTTCATCAGATACATCATAACAATATCAGGGTACCGAGCTCGAATTCTATGTATATAAAACTGTTTCTTAACTAAACAGCTTAGTAGTACATCTGGCTTATCTTTCTTGAGTTTTCTACATTTTTTTCTAATAACAGCCTAAAATTATAAAGGTATATTAGGCAATAAAGTTTCGTATGTTGAGAAACTTACTACTACCATTGTTATTACATTGTGTATTTAAGTACACTATCTCTTGAAAGTGAGAAAGTAAATAACATAAACAATGTGTCAGTGAATTATACTGACAAACCAAGAGTGTTTGTAGTTAAAGTTCAAACTCATGCAACTCAAGGATAGTGTATCCTAACATTGAGAGCCAAACTAAAGCATGTTGAAATTATTACAGTTGAAATGGGAGGTTTGTATAGTAATGTCAAAAGGCCTAGATGGGTTATGGAGTTTTTAGAAAGACAGAACGTAAGTGACGAGGATATTGTAATTCATGTGGATGAATCTGATGCTATTGTTTCTGATCGTGATATGTATGAGAGTGCTGTGGAATATTTTATACAAAATATTGCGGAAAATGAAGAGAAGTTTAGTGAAGAGTGTATTTAAGAAGAGCATGTGCAGAGATGTTATTGGTTTTTTAATGTCGGTTACAGAAAAAAATGAGGATAAAAAGTTACCGCATTTACTGAAATCACCTCCTAGTGGAAACCCTTATCTTAGTGACTGTGGTTTAATAGCGAAAGTACGGGCATTTAAGAAATATGAGTTTACATTTAGAGAATTGCTTAAAGGAGAGCGATGAGTGGCACAGTCAGCAGAGTATTTACAAGCCTTTACTAATTTGGAGTAAAATTGAGGAAGAAGCAGTTGGCCAGATATTTGTTTTGAGGAGTGGAATGATTGGATTGGATTATGAGGAGAGATTTTTTACTATTTCAAATAGTGGGGAGTTTGGAAAGGCGCCATTCATTCATTTTCCTGGGCAGCCTATTGCATGGAAAAAAAAGCGAAACTGATTGTGAGAAATCTTACTTGGTGTGAAGAATTGGAAGGAGGGGAATTCGGTACGCAATATTTGAATTAAATTGAAACTTTTTTGATACATGGAGAGGAATTGGATTTTGAATATATGAATGTTTGTGATGAAGGTTTTATAGAAGAAGATTTTCTTTAAGCTAAGAAAGTGTGACAGCTAGACAGCTCGCCTGGTGACTGCACCTAATGCTGTTAATGTGGCATTACCCCAAACTTTACCAACAATTTCCTGTTAGAAAATATAAAGTACCTCTGCATCGACTAGCGGAAAGTGGCTCCACAGGCAAAATCTGTAACTTAAAACCATTCCAACGCAAAAGGAAGAATAGTGTAGTGTAAAACAAACGAATAGTGCTTCGAGAAGCTGGAGACGATGGCAACACTTCATATCAAATTTCTGTGGTTTGTAGGACTGTTTTCAAGTCTCGCTGAGCCGGCGGGAGAAAACGTCAAACAATTCGGAGCCCTGTGCACGGCACTACAAGCTGCACGAGCACCCCTGGATGAACGACAAACAGAAGACGACAACAAAGTGGAAGCAGTTCCGGAAACCATCAAAGCACTCTACGCGACAGCTACACCAGACCAGTACTTCAATGAAACGTATGGCCTGTTCACAGCAAAAGCGGAATTCGACGCGATCAAGCACACTCTCAAAAACACAAAAACAACAGACGAACGATTAGTTTACAAACGAATCCCAGAAACACCAACCAAAAAACCAACTGAAAATGCTCTAGAAAGGCTTTATAACAAAACCAGCGAACTAGTGACGCAAGCGAACGCCAAAATCACGTCAATAAAAGCAAAACATAAAACAGCAAGAGAAGCGCTCAGAAAAGCCGTAGGCGGACACCCAACGCCGACGGAACTGACAGCAGACGACTTCACAGCGCGAAACAGCGGCTGCAAGCCGACAGGCACCAACGGCGCTAAGCAGACGCTAGCACAAGCCCTGGTTTGTATTTGCTCAGGAGACAGCCACGGCGCTAACATATGCGGCAATACCATCGGCGACACAACGTACGGCGCCGGCAGCGCGGCGACAGCTGCAGCAACGCTGTACACGACACTAGCAACAAAATGCAAACAACCACCCACTCTAAGGGCAAACATGCAGGTGCTGACGGCGGCGTTAGGAGCAGTGCAGTCGGTTATTGGCAACCCGCAATTCACAGGAAACAGCAACACAGGTACGTACGTCATCGGCAGCGGTACTGGCGCCGACTGCGCAGGAGGAGACTCGAACAGCGCATGCGTCGATTATACCGAGCTCGTAACGAACGGCAACCTAGCGGATGTAGCCTGGATACATAACTTGCAGGAGGCCACGGCAAACATAGAAGAGGGTAAAAAACTACAAGCAGAGCTGTACAACCTGCGAACGGCCATCAAGCAAAATGAGAACCTAGCGTGGAAGATCCGCGACACAGCAGATATTGTGGCCGCGGTGCCCCGGCAGACCACACCAACTCAGCAACGGAAAATAACAGAAATCGACTGCGAGAAAAACAAAGAGAACAAAACCTGCACAGAAAACAATAACTGCAAATGGGAAGGAAAATCTGATACAGATGGAAAGTTCGTAGTAGATGAAACTAAAGCTACAACTCAGACAAATACAGCAGGAGCATGACGAGATGTAATGATTATGTATGTATTAAGTAATGTTAAAGTCATATTCTCAGCAGATATGTTAACAATAGTCAACATTTGTGTGAAACAAAGTGATAATATTATCTTCAGGTGAATTTTAAAACAATTACTACAAATATATTATTTACGACAGCAAAAGAAGAATAGAAATGAAAACTGCTTAAAATAGCACATATGTGGACTGTTAGGTGGCGTTTTATGGCGTACAAAATGATAAAAGCAGCACACCAGCCCCTAACTGTCGGCCAAAGAAACAGCCACAACCACCATTTAAAGAACGTATAACTCACATACGAATAAATGGTGACACAAAATTAATGGACAGTATCGAAAAACTGTAAAGAAAGAGGATACTGAAAGAACTGTCGTTTCAAGACAAGATACTACAAAGATTTGCACGAATCACGGGTACTGGAGCAAATTAATAAAGGCTATGCGGAGTGCTGTGGTAGTGTTATATCATTATAGACAATGCGTCCTGCAAAAGGAAGTTAACCAGCGGTATAAACCCATTGTTAATACGAATAATAGATGCAATAGATATAAATATAGAACAAACTTGGTTGGAATTATAAATTGGAAAATTTTTTGATTAAACTGAGTACTTTTTTCAAATCGTCAAACCTAAGCTCAAAAACATTGCAACGATTCTCCCTTCGAATTCACCACACTGACGCTAACGAACGGGAAAGGTGTCTATAAGATAAAGCGGCGCCGCAGTGTGAAGCAAAAACTAAAATGAAAAGAATGCAAAGTCCTGTATATGTTCTACTAGTCACACTAGCCATAATTAAGAGTGCAGAAGCACACGACCCAGCCACAGAAGACATCACAAACCTTTGCAGAGGATGATTATCTCCAGGCTGCGGCAGATCACCTGTCAGGGTTGCTATCGCCAGTCACCGCTGCGATAGCGGAACTAAAAACATTTCAAAAAGCATGGCAAATCGCCGAGCGACAAGCAACAGACAGAGACAGCCGCTGTCTGTACACTGCCCTAATCGCCAAGGCAGCAAAAGAAATAAGTGGTGCCGAAACACAGTTAGAAAGTGACCGGTCAACAATAAACAATGCGCGTTTCCTGATCGAGAGGCAAAGGGGAATTTTATCAGCAGGCAACCAGGCGTCAAAGCTTCAAATTACGGACGCAAGCAGCGGACACGACTGCAACGGCAAAGGCGGAAGCGCGGTCGACCTAAACTTTGAGACTAAGGTGGGGGCCACAGAGGCGTGTACGCCAACCAAAGCCGGTACGAACCCAAACTACGGCCCACGGAAGCCGGCGATAGCGACACTAACCAAGCTGAAGCTGACAAAAATAGAGGACATACACAAATTAACTCAAAAAGCCAAAAATGCCCTAACCAGCATGACGTCAGGATGCCCGCAGTCATCTAATTCGCGAACCCTAAACACGGCCCTAGCAAGCTGCAATGTAGGAGCGAGCGCAGCTGCGGCATGGACTCACACGGCCAAAACGACACACACAAACCAAGCGGCCACGGATATATTCAAAGGGGACGAGGATACAACCAGCTGCCACTCTTCACTGAGCGCAGTGGATGCCACAAAACCGCTACACGACCAGCTGGCGAAAGCACTCTGCGAAGCCCTCAAGGTAAAGCCCCGGGTACCAAATACACTTAAAACACAAACAGGCGAAAACCTTGCCAGCGATGAAATCGTCCTTTTATCAGTAAGAAACTGCAAACCAAAGTTTCAGACAATCGCCGACATTACAAACGCGGACCAAACAAAAGGGCTCAAGGCATATATAACCAATTCCTACGGCAAAGACGCCGGAAAATTCGAAAAAACCTTCATAACAAGTATCCAAACGACCAATGCACAAACAAGAACAGAGAGCAAAACAGAAAGCAAGAAAATAGAAGAACTAGCGGAACCCAAATCGTTAGCCGTAACTCTAAGTCATTTGGAGGGAAAAAGAATTAAAAAGGAACTAGAAGCCGAAAAGAAGAGCGAACCTCATACAGCAGTAAATCCCCAAAAAGAAGAAAAATGCAAGGAAAATCCAATAGAGGAGTGCAAAGATGAAAATGGCTGTGAATTCAAAGAAGGAAAGTGCCAACTTAAAATGGATACCGGTACAGAGACAAATGGTAAAGCAAACACCACAGGAAGCAATTCGTTTATCGTGAACAAGGCCCCTCTTTGGCTTGCATTTTTGATTTTAGCGTATCACTTTTAAGATTTATTGGTAAGAGATTTTTTCTCAATTTTATGAAATATAAGAAAAGATTTTATTTTATAAGAATATTTTAACACTTTTGTTAAAACTTTGAGAAATATTAAAATTTAAGAAAAATTTAAAATGATAAATTTAGCAAAGAATGTATGAAAGTGGGATATGGTTTTAAAATAGTATAGTGACAGGGAATGAACAATAGGTGTTATTATAATTAATGTTATTTTGTTTATTATGTGTATAATAGTAAGAGCTAAAATAATAATAATAAATAATAAATAATAATAATAATAATAATGATAATAATAATAATAATAGGAGAGTGTTGTGAGTGTGTATATACGAATATTATAATAACAGCAGTAATAATAATAATAATAATAAATAATAATAATAATAATGATAATAATAATAATAAATAATGATAATAATAATAATAGGAGAGTGTTGTGAGTGTGTATATACGAATATTATACTTAGATTAGTAATAATAATATTTATGATAATGAAAATGATAGGATATACCAGCACAAAGGAGAAATGACAGCAAGTAAGTGGACAGGGAGAGAAAGAAAATGATATGGGACGTGCGCAGTTTCAGAGCAAATATGAATATGGCTATTCTTTTACCTCATATAAATAATTCTGAGGACAGCAATGGAGATAATAATTTTAGTGTACAAGTGAGATGAAGTCGCTATTTTAGTTAAAAATTCAGGTGCGACTACGGACCATAGACCTTAAAGTTTTAAATTTAGATAAGGAGTGGCATGTTTTATAATTCAAATGAGAAACTCGTCGGAGAAATTAAACTTGGCTTCTGTAGCTACTGACTTCTTTTGTTAAGGTTTTAAAGCTTTCTTTATAAAACTCTCAAATTCGAAAGGTATATTAGTGAATGGAATTTGTTACCTTGTGAACTTTACTCTTACTTCTGCCGTTTCATCTAGTGTTTTTAAGCGAAATAGCTCTTCAGGTTACAAAGCTGCAAGTATAAAACATAATGATCCTAAAAAACAGGAGTCTTTGTGTTTGTGATTGTAGTACAAGCTCATGCAAAGCAAGGATGGTGTAGGCTCATATTGCGTGCCAAACTAAGCCATGTTGATATTATCACAATTGCAATGGGAGATTTGTGCAGTCATTTTAAGAAGCCGAAATGGGTTATGGAGTTTTTAGAAAGACAGAATGCAAATGGTGAGGATATTGTAATCCATTTGGATGGATCTGATGTTATAATATCCGACCGTGATACGTATAAGAATGCTGTGGAATATTTTATACAGAATACAGAAGATCATGAAGAGAATATCAGTGAAGAGGGTATCTTCAAAAAGAGCATTTGAAAAGATGTTATTGTTCTTTAACGTTAGTTAAAGGAGAGAAGTTGGTAAGAATGTAACAAAGTACAAGCGGCTTGTCGAAAATTGAAACTTATATGGTCGGCGTGGATAAATTTGATTTTGAATATGGAAGTATTTGTGGTGAAAAATTTAAAGCCAGGAATTTGTTTAACGCTTTTAATGTGCGAGAAGGTAGACCAGGGATTTATTTCAAGGCAACAGTAGCGAAAGAAAAGGTATAATCACCCTGTCATGCGACAGCATTGAACAGCAGACTCCATCAAAAAACAAAAGAAGCAACACGGACGGACATGGAAGGCACCTATCATCTGAAGGAGACATAAAAGGCAAATGCATCGTACTACACCACTAGCAGATAAAACCAAAACCTACCACGCGCCACAGTACATTTCTATCCAGGTGAAATTTAGAAACCACTAATGGTCAAAGAGCAAGAGATACAAACAACTCAGTTCTCTAGGCAAAAGACATCACTAGGGCATGGGCATGGCGGCGCTCTAACTTTCATTTTAATTGTGGCGACAGCGCAGGAAGCTGTATTTCAGGTGGACGCGGCGGCAGCGAATTTAGAGGAGTTCAGGATCCTGTGTCGGCTTATATCATTAGCACATTTAACACCAGCAGACCAGAGCAAAAATGTTGTGGACAACAGTGTCGCAGCAGAAATTGATGTCCTAACCATGAGCGCCTCAACAGACGGTTGGAAAAACAGTTTCCTGACGACAACGAAAACTCCAACCGCGAATCCGCCTGAGTGCAGCAAACCGACCAAACCCGTTACTTGCGACCCAAATTACAGCCAATACAAAGCGGCCCACGACAAACTAACAGAATCTCTAAAGGACCCCCAGAAAAAAAGCACATACGCGATAAGCCCGGCGGTAGCAGAATCAGCAACCGGAAGAAGTGTGCAAAGGCAGCTGGACAGGCTCGCTAAACAAACCAGGCCAAAAGTAAGCGGCACAAGCTCTGCAGCAGATCCGGTGGCAAAACTCCGATCTGTAAAGCACGAACTAAACCAGGCCCTCTACGGGACACAGGCGACGCCAACGGGAGGCAAGTACGAACTAAAGTGGGCAAATAGCGGGAACCGGCAGGCTGACTGCGCAGCACCAAATGCGGGACTGACACTACTGTCAGACCTAGGCTGCATCTGCGTTAAAGACAACACACAGAGCTCTAATGTCTGCGGCAGCGGTGTAGCAACTGGCAACACAGGCTGGAGTACAGATGCGGCAGCGGCGAAACTAGCGGACCTTGCGGGCAAATGCAACAAGCTAACGGCAGGCGACCTAACACCACACAACATCAGAGCGGCAGTGACGGCAGCACTGACGAAAATAAAGCAGACAGGCGGGAATGACTTCAAGCTCGTGATGGGCAAACAAACAAACGGCAACACTTGCGGCACCAGCTCGGCCGCATGGTGCGTAGAGTACGGAGCAGCAGTAGCGGCAGGAACACTTGTACATATAGAACCCAAATGGGCTGCACATATGTTAGCAGCCGCCGACGCACTAGAACAATTGGAGGAAGCCAGAAAAACAGCACAGCAAGCACGGGATCACCTAACAGACCTCAAAGAGCGAGCAAAAGCTTTACACACAACGCTACTGATTATGGACGACCCAATCTCTCCACACCCACAGCAAGCAGACAATGCCAACCCCGTTTCCAAAAGACAGATATGCAAACCACAAAACAAAAGCACAGCAGAATGCCCAAGCGAACACTGAGTTTATGACGATAAAGCCACAGATGGTAACAAATGCAAACCTAAAGCAGGAACAGAAAGCACAGCAACAGGAACAGGAGATGGATAGACACCGAATGCAGAACGCAAAAGTGCTTTTAAAAGAAAAACGAATGCGAATGCAAAGCCAAAGATGTCCTTATTTTTAACTACTATTCAGTTCAGGCACGAAAGGTGTCAAACAAGGATTAAAGTCATGCTCATACCAGAAACTTTAGCATTATCTCTTCATTGTAGATGCATCAACTCAACAGACATTGGAGAGCATTAGAGTCACCAAAGCGTAATCAGGCGATAGATACAGGAGATACAGATATAGAACAAAATGGAATAGATTCAAAGTATATACTTTTGTCTAAACTAGGCGCTTTTCTAATAAAGCTACGCAGGAAAAACACAGATTGTAGAGTTGTCCTCTAACGCTCAGCACAAATGCAAGACAGACTACGGTATCTTTAAAAAATAATACCAACCGATGGTGCCTTACGCACTTAATATGGTACTGGGATTAAAAAGTAAGCTACCAGGCTTCTTCCTAATCTTCTGTTGATTGCTCGGGCAAAATACCATGCACCAGCGGCGATTGTGAAAATGTAGTAGTGCTTTTCATAGATTGTAAATTATTCACAGACCCAGCGATAGAGCACAAAACAAGAGTATCAGCGGAAGTTTGCCAGGAATAATTTCGGTCCACAACGCAAGTCTACAAACGTGGTATTTTGCCAGACAAAAACAAATACAAGAGATCAAACAACAGTCACCATGCGCTAGAAGTCAGTGGAATCCAGGGCCATGCATAAAACCTGAAGTTGCAGCATAAAGGCAAACTCTAACGTAATTGTTTCTGTAGCTTTCTTTCTAGAGAAGTCAACCAGCAAAGTTGTCTTGGATAAGCAGCCATAACAGCGACCCTCGTAGGAAGGCAAGGAAAATTTCAACAAAAACCACAAGATGAACACTAAAGACTTAAAAAATGGCAAAGCAACTCTAGTTCCGCTGCACGCGCTGACAGCGCTAGCGGCTTTGATTTTATTACCGACAACTTACGCTGCTATAGATACAGCGGCCAAAGCGGCACAGGACCCCTGCACGGTGGCAACGCAAGCACGAGCTCTAGCAGGACAGCTGGCAACCACGATAAAAGCAGCAGCAGTTTCCGGAGCGGAAGCCGTCACAAAGGCAGCCCAGATGCGTATCATGGCCACAAATGGCGACCCAGCCATGTCAGCTGCACTTCGAACACGAGCCGCCGCAGCCACTCGGTATGCGGCGCAGATAACGTCAGAGATCGCAGCAACGGCCGAAAAAATAACAGGAGGCATAGCAGCCGTCGAGCAGGTAGCCGCGACATCAGAGGCCATATCTGTTCTCTCGGTGCTGACCCTGGCCGACATCGCGCCAAAGGCAGTGGGGACCTATAACAGTGGCGCAAACAACAAACTAACTTTTACACTAAAAAATGACCACGGTGCTTGCTACACGGACGACACAAATCGACAAGCTGCAAGAGAAGGCACAGCCAAAGGAGCAGAAGACACGGACCAGATCAGTATAGCCAGCGTGAAGATAACGACGGCGGCCAGCCAAGGCGGCGATCCGCTTTCTGTTTGTGCGACAGACGGCGGGGGCACGATCACAGCGGGAGCAACGTGCCAGACCACCGGCACAAACGTTGGCATCAAAGGCGGCACACCGCTCGTAGCCACCACGGTGACAACACGCCGAACCAGCTCGGCCGGCGTACTTAAGTACGACACAGCAAACCTAGCAGGAAACACGTTCCCAACACAAACAGAACTAGAGAGAACTCTTAAAGCAGTCGCGGCAGGACTGGACGCCGCCAGGCACTTGCAGCAACACACGAAGACGCACAAATGGCTGAGCATAGAAGGCTTCATCCCCGATGTTGCGGCACTGGCCAAAATTCTGAAAGGCAGCGACGCAAACCCTGCCGACGACGCCACAAAGCCACTATTTGACTCAATAAACCAACAACTATACGGAAAAGACAACAGCAAATTAAAAGACAAACTAGAAAATGACCCCAAAAAACTTCAAACCATGGAAAGCAGCAATCAACGATGCAAACAAAGCCCTTGATTCAATAAACGACCCAGACGAACTCTACAAGGCAGAAACATATTATACTCTCAAAAACTTCATTGACGAGCAAGAAGATAAGAAGAAAAAGCAAGCAAGTCCCTCATGTCCCACCAAAACAGACAAACCAGAAGAACCGAAAAAATCAGCAGAAGAATGCAAAAAGCATACAACAAGTGAAGATTTTAAAAAGGAAAAAGGTTGCGATTTTGATGATAAAAAACCTGAGGGTGAAAGATGCTTTCCAAAAGCTGAAACAGACAAGAAAAATGAAAAATCGTTTTCTAGCAATTTGAGAGTTTCTGTTTCTCAAGTATTTGCTGCATTTATTTTTGCTGTCTTCAAAGGATTTTTCTGAATACTATAAAATTTATGAAATATGATACTTTAACATGATTTAATTGAAATTTTTTAAACTTTCATATACCAACAATTTTTAATAAAATGCAAAAATTAATAATTTTTATTGAATTTTAAAAATAAATTTTTGGCAATTTGTGCATTAAAGTGGCATAAAGCTCAAAGAACTATTGACATATGGTGTGAAAAATGAGAGTTATTCTAAAAAAATTTTATTTTGTACATTTTTGAATGTTGGTTAGGGTAATAACCGACGTTGTATTAATAAGAGAGTGTTGTGAGTGTGTATATACGAATATTATAATAAGAGTGTTGGTAAAGGGCAAATGCACTGTGAAAATATTAACAGTAAAAAATGGTAAGATTAAATGACAATAAGAAAGTGAGCAGAAAAGGAAGAACGATGAATATCATTAAAGGAAATTCAGAAACGCAAAGGGAAAAGGTTATAGAAGACGCACAGTTTCAAACACAAGAATACGATGGAAGAGCCAATCATGGAGAAAAAATGTCCTGTGTTCAGGCCAATTACCGTTGATTAATGGAGCGTATAAATGAAAGAAATAGTGCCAAAAAGGACTCGTAAAAAAGAATATGAAAACGGCATCCTTAACACCACGGTTCTTACGAAAATATTCAGTAATAAGGATCGTGTTTCATACTTTACTCAGAAATTGTTAAATAGTAAAGGGAGAAGATATTAGTAACAACAAAGAAGTATCTTATAAATCCACAGTGATGATAACATCATGTTAAAAATCAGACTTTTTAAGCCAACGGCCAATAGATCTGTTAAATTATAATTATATATGAAGCAATCAGTGCAACTGCATGCGGTAATTCTTGCAGCAGTGAATAGTTAGCAAAGTGATTGCAAAGGAAAGAAAAGGTCCGTATTTGCAACAGTGGGCATGAATAAATTCACTTTTATAAACAAAAACCATAGGTGCGCCCTTAAACAAAAGCTGCACAGACTTAGCATGCATCATCCAAAAACTACATCATAAAAATATCGAGCCATTACTTATATACGTAAACATGGTTACCTAAACTAAACATCTTATTTGTGGACCTCCCTTATTTTTTAAAGTTTTTCTATGATTCTTTGAGATGTTGTAAGTTCTTTATTACTGTCATAATAGTATCTTATAAAATATATGGGAAGTATCTCTGCAACAGTGAGTTGTTTACCTTATATTCTTATGGGGATTAATCTATTTGTGTCGCTGTATAGCCTGTTTAACGAATGTAAATCTATTTCACTAAGAATTGTTGAAGATGAGTACATGATATTTGTTCTGAAGGATGTAAGAGGAATTTGGAAAAATGAAGATTTTTTGGTTGTAGCTGGTATACCTTCAATAGATAATGATAAAAGATTTAGAAGGAGAATCTTACATAGAGAAACGTGTTAAAGTGATCCTTAAGTGGCAAGAAAATCAAATAATTTTAGTGAGAAGTTGCTTATAGTATATGCGCTTTCACCTCGTACAAATAACCATTGCGAGTTCAGAGAAATGGCCGTTGAAAAAGAGGGATATTTTAACAAGGATATTACTATTTTACATGTTTGTGATGTGAACCCATCATCAAATTACAAAGTTGGATAATCAGGTAATTAGGGATGGGAAGCGGAGCTGACAATGAGTAGAAAAACATATTTGTGATTCAAATTTGAAGTTAAACTACTTTCTAAAAATAGTCCCTATTTAATGAAAGCAGATGACGACATATTTATGAGGGTGCCATTGTATCTGCAGTATCTTGAAATATTGCCAAGGGAAAAATTGAATATGGGAAGGGCGGTTGGCTATACTAAAGAATTTAGTGAGAAAATTACATGGCACCCAATAGGTTATGCATCCACACTATCTCGGGATGTCGTTAAGGAAAGTTTTGACTATAAACCTTTGAGAAAATTAGTAAAGTCACCGATTAAATTCACGCATTTCAAAACATATATCTATTTTAGAGCACTTAATGAAGATATTATGGTTGGAGAAGTCATAAGGAACAAATTAATGTTTGAGGGTTTATTGACAGTGGATATGCAAGATTGTCGGTATTTAATGCACGTGAAAAGGCCTTCGAGAAATGTTTAGAAGAAAATCCCAACATTATTTTTTTCACCACATAAAAATAGATGAATACATTCCGTTGAGAAGCCAACTAAAAGAAAAAAAAAGGCCAGCCAAGCACTCTTCAAATTCGAGCGAGTTAACAGCACATGGGCGGACTTTAGCTGCCACAAATTGCAGTAAAATAGACAGTATACGCAAACGAAACTGAAAATGGCCGTGCCAAACGTTTTATTTCGCCTTTGGTGTCCCCAAAACTCCGATTTACAAACCAAGACCAAAACGACCGAAGTAAACTTAACATTTCTTTTCGGCAAAATAGGGACAGCTGGAGACAAAATCAGGAGAAAACACCAATTTATTTCCCCTTTTCAGTTATAGAAGCAAGACTATGCGAAGTTACACAAGGTATTTCTTAACTTTTTTGTATGTTATAAAACTTTTGATGCCAGGAGCAGAAGTAGAAGCGGCAACAAGTGCTGTAGAATCGGCAGCCGAATACAGGACGGTTTGTAAGTTAATAATGCTAGCGCAGTCAAATCCAGAACCGCTAACAGCCGACGGCAGTATCGCCACAGACGCATTCGAAATCGAAAAACTTAACATGACAGCAGCCAGCGCTGAATGGCGCGCCAAATTCGGCGACGGTGGAGAGAGCCACAGCTGGGCCGCCTCCAAAGGCAATTACACAAACAAAGATTTTGAATCAGACTGGAGCCAAAAATGGACAAACTGGCTCAAAGCAGCAAAGGCCACATATCCAAACGACGATAACAAAAAGTGGCTAGAACAAAACCCTGCACCCAAGCAGGGAGCGCCACAAACGGCAACGGCAAAGCAACTAGCTGTCTACGCCGAAGAGGCTGCCGCTCTCGCGACAGCCTATGCCAACGGTGCGGACCCACAGGAAATTAAAGCGGCTCTGAGGACGGCACTGCATGGCGACACAAAAAAGGGTACAGATGGCCTTCCAACACTACAGACTCCAAGCGAAGCGAACCGAGCAGACCACGACTGCAAAGGAACAAAGGACGGAAACAACCTGGCCTATGACGTCCTATGTCTTTGCGCAAGCAAAGCAGCAGGAATCAGCAAGGGGTGCACACATACAGCTCTAGGAGACGCATGGTCTACAGGCGGTAGCGACGTGGCAGATGCAAGCAAAAAGCTGCTCGGAAATTGCGCTGAGGTATCGCAGCCGGAAGCCACGGCGGCGAACATAGCAACGGAAATAGGCAACCTGGAGCAAATGATAGGCGGATACCACGACGACGCAGCTAAAAACCAAATACCTGTGGAAGTCAGCCGCCACCCACTGCAGCGGCGATAACGACCACATTTGTGTAGACTGAAACCTACTATAACACGGACTTGACACTAAAAACAACAAGAATGAGGTGGATGCAGCGGCTCGAAACAGCTGCGCGGCTGCTAAATGAAAGCAAAGAAAAAAAAACTATGAACAACAGCAGCGACCCTTAACAACTTAAGAATATCCGCTCAAGCCACTTATGCGGCGGGGGAATCGAACAAATATGCGCCCAACTGGCACAGTCTCAAGAAAAAGACAAGGCAAAATCAGAAGTGGAATGTAACACTCACACAACAAACCAGACTTGCACCAAAGCTAAATGAGAATGGGAGAGGAAAACAAAAACAAAATGGAAGTGCAAACCTAGAGCAGGGTCAGAAACACAGCAGCAGGAGAGAAACCAAAAGAGGGAGAAGTTTCAACTGGGTGTACAAGGCACGAAACCGATAAAACCGCTTGTGAAAATGACAAAACAGGCGATAAGAAAAATTGCGCATTTAGAAAGGGTAAAGAGGGTGAACCTGAACCAGAGCCAGAAAAGGAGAAGTTCCGTGATTCCAGTTTCCTCGTAAATAAGAAATTGACTCTTATGGATGCTACTTTTGTGACCTCAGTAAAATTTCAAGGAATTTTGAGGGTTTATGAAAGTTTCTACTTTGAAAGAGTCTGCTAAAAGTCGTTAATATTCGATATTTTTCAACACTTTGTGATGAAAACGTGAAAAATTGTAAAAATACTAAAATTTTAGTATGATAGTGACCCATGGGTGTTGTGTATTAGAGTACAGTGTGTAAAATGAGTGCTATTCTAACTATTTTTTAACTTGTTAAATTTATGGATGATAAAAAAACCATTATATTAGTGTTATTGTTATGTGACTCATATTAGTTCGGGTAATAATAGTAATGATAATAGTAATAAAAGTAACAGTTATAATATAAGAGTGATTGAGTGCATGTATACTAATATTTTAATAAGAATTGTTGTGAATTATAAATAATTGGCAAAAGAGTAGCACTTAAAGCAATCTAAAAGTTGAAATGGGAGTAAGAAACTTAGAAAAAATGAGAAAATGGAGGAAAAAGATAGGAAGAGGGGTAGAATATGCCGAAGTTCAAACACAAACAGGGCACTTGCAACCATAATACACAAGGAGATGATGGATGGGGATAATGAGGGAAAGACAAAGTGCAGTGTGTGAAACCAATAGAGTATACACAATAAGCATAAAGAAACGATAGAAACGGAAGACATATTATAGCGCCGTTGCCATCATGACTTCAAGAAGTCTTTTGAGACTGTATTATTTTCATTTAAAATATCATGACGTATTTGATCGGGTCTGCAGCAAGCAGGTAGGCTCATAAAATCCGTACAAATGATCTTAACGTGCGTCTTTCCGGCGCAAAATGCCATAAAGTGCAAAAGACACACGGGCAAGCAGGTTACGAGTGCACCCAATCATTCGCTAAATGCCAAAACCAATACTACATTAAAAAGACTAACAGAAGACGTAAACCAGCACCCAAAAATCACGAAAAAACACCATTAAAATCCGTTACTGCATCAGAATGTAGGGTAGAAGCAGTGATACTTGGCTGCTTCTACAAATAGGCGAATTGACAATTAATCATATAGAAGTAATCATTTACTTTTTCCTAGAATGAATCATACAAAAGTTTAGAAAGTGTGGCTAAAATAATGATTTTGAAAATTCGATATCTTGTGGAATTAATGCTTTTCTATTCGACTTATTAATACCAAGCAGTAAATAGTAGTGAACAGCAATTTTTCAGAAGCATGTTATCACCATTACTGCTTTGTGTGTTGAGAAGTTAAAAGAAGGAAATAGTAGAAAGGAAATTGTGGTTGATAGAAGCAGCTAGGTTGCATTAGAAGACCAGTTGACTTAAATAAAAAAGAAATACAAGATTTTTACCATTAGAAACTCTGGTGTACAAAAGGCATCTGCGGATTAAAAACATTAGCAAGACAAAAAGCAATATTTGAGGCTGATCTTGCTGGAAGGTGAGCAGCTGCCATAACCCAGAACTTTACCAGAAACTGACAACACTGAAAGAATATGAGGGAGAACACAGCCATATTAAAACAGCAGTGGCAAAGGACAACTGCGCACTAGCAGAAGAACTGAAACTTAGAGCCATAGTGAAAGCCATCTTAAGTACCAACAGCGATGAACTTAGGAGGCAAACCATAGAATAAGTATGAGCCCATATACCACAACGGTTCCACCCTGCGCACAAACTCCCAAAAATTCTAAGGTAGTACAGCCACAAGGAAAATGGCTTTATATATCACAGCAATCTTTTGATGTTCTAAGTAGCGTGAATACTATAGACAACAATGAGGATATTGTTAATATATATATGTATATTCAGGCTTTCAGCGATATTAACTTACATTTTTACAGACTTCAGTAAGTTGACCACCGAGCGCACTATAATCCCAACAGCAGCGCGTGCCTTTGCTAGGCTCACTAGTGAAAAAAACACTGCAATATAAAAACTTCATAATCTCCATAACCAGGCGCACTAAAAAGGGATTTTTAGCCGTTGAGAACACACCAACTCCAATGAAGAGACAGCTCATCACAGCGCTGGCAATAATAACCTGGGCACGATCAGCGACGGCAATAGGGCCCGGACAGAAGCTAACACCGTGCAGCAGCGCATGTGACTGTGCAAAGCGCCTCCAAAGACGACTCGAAACCTATACAACTGCCTTCACAGCAGCTCAGGGCCAACACAGCGCGGCGCTTCTTGATTACTTTAGGCTTGTATCAGCAACTCGCACAGGTTCACTGGACTTCAAAAAAAAAAGCAGCACCGGTGCTGGCGGCAGCCGCGGAGCTAATAGCCGCGTGCCGAAGCAGCATTGCAGATGCAGAGACGAAGATAGCAAAGGCAACGGCAGCAGTTTCAGCCGCAATCTCCAAATACCAGGCAGCCGCCCAATTGATTGGCTCCGAAACGCAGCTAAAAGTAGCTCCCGACGAATCAAGCCACATAGCGACAGCGCAGCTAAGCCCTAAAACACTTGGCGCGATCACCGTGACCAAATGCGATGACACTCGAGCGGATCAAAAAGGCATCACAATGGACTTAGAAAAAGAAAAACTCGAGGAACCAACACCCAAAGTACTAACACATGCCAAACTTGAAGCAACCTGCATAGCGACGAGCGGAAACAGCTGCCACGACACCCAATTAGCGAACACGGGGAGCCTAACGATAGACCTGTCGTACGTTGGAACAGCACCGCCAACAGGAAATTGGGATAGCGACACCAAGGTAAAAACGGTTGTAGCAGCACCGGCGGCCAGCTTAATGGCAGACAACAACACCGCAGCACACCAGTCTCTGGTGCAGCTGCGGGACCAAACATACTCACGGACATGCAGCAAGAGCATAAGAAGCTTTTCAGACGTTAGAAGCGCTAGCAGCTTTAAACTGGCAGTACTGAAAGCCTTAGCCAACAAATATGCAGCAAACAAAATAACAGAAAGCGACGAAGAAACAATTAAAAGCGCAGCAGCAGTGGCCTACGGCGCTAGCGGTGAGCATTTTGAA
Source organism: Trypanosoma brucei brucei TREU927 (assembly GCF_000002445.2). NCBI lineage: Eukaryota > Euglenozoa > Kinetoplastea > Trypanosomatida > Trypanosomatidae > Trypanosoma > Trypanosoma brucei. Next base: position 260,172 of record NT_165287.1, on the reverse strand, counting down.
CGCAATGTCTGGGAGAAGCTAACCAAACTGACAGCGCCTCAAACAGATGGTGAAAATGAAAAGTACGAAGAAGTAGCAAAGCTCAACACCACAAGTTCAGTAGGCGACGCTTTAGCACGTATCCTTACTAAAGAACTAGAAAGGGAGCAGCAAAAGCAAAATGCCACCACAAAAGTTGATGACACAAAAGACAAAGAATGTGGTGGAAAAAAGGGAGATGATTGCACCGGAGAATGCGAACTGGTAGAGGGGGTTTGCAAAGCCAAAAAGAAAGGGGAGGAAGAAAACAAAGAAAAAGATGGGAAAACTGCTTCAACCTGTGCGGGAAGACAAAAAGGAGAATGCGGTACAACTCAAGGCTGAAAATGGGAAAATAATGCTTGCAAGAATTCCATTTTTCTTGTCAATAAGAAATTTGGCTCTGACTATGGCTGCTACTTTTGGATGTTTCATGTATTTTAGTATTATAGTAATTTTAACAATTTTTTATCACAAAATGTAAGAAATATGAAAGATATGAAAACTATGTGTGATAGTGGCAGAGAGGTGTAAAGAATCATGGTAGTGTGGTAAAAGAAATGAGTGATACTATGAAAGTGTTGTAATTTTTCTCAGTAGTAATAGTAAAAATAATAATAATAATTATTATTATTATAGGAGAGCGTCGTGTGTGTGTGTGTGTGTGTGTGTGTGCCTATATACTAATATTATGATAAGAGCAGTGATGGTGTATAATAACTAGAAACCTAAGAGAAAAGCACTTAAAACAATGGTAAGATGAAATGGGAGTACACAATAGAGCTAAATAGAATACAATAAATATTATTATTTTAAAGCGACAGAAACGGAAAGTGAAGATGATAGAATGTGATCATGTTAAAACATATACGCGACTATTGCATCATGATATCGACAAATGTGATGAATGGTACAACGAAGGAGGGACTGAGTCCAGTGTAGAACTATAATGCAGGCGCTACTTAATCAGTAGTAATAGAAGCATAAGAAAAAAGGAAGAAACATAATATGGAATGAGACAATGCAATTAGCAAAAGCACAACGCAGAAAGAAAAATAGTACAGGGGGAGATTGTGCTCCACATTTCACACAAAAATGGATAGATGCAATTTCGGAAATGGTGGAGGCAGTTGTGTTCAACTTTATTGTGCAGTCACATGTCAAACATTAAACTCAGGTAGCTGAAAATGATCGCCTGAACATAGGTGTTTTCCATAAAAGCGGAAAATAAGGAGCTCTAGAGTCCATTTGTTACCTGACTGTGAGTGTTTAGTTAGAGAACTTCAAACGGATGTAAATTTGAATTTGAGCTGTAAAGAATACCGTATCCGAGGTGTTGGTGAATTTCCGGCAATACAACATCAAAATGACTTACTTGGACAACTGTAACCCTAACCAAATTTTAACTGTCACTTTGGTAAGTGGACCTAAATCAAAGTCAATTACCAGGTTCATCAGCGGATTTTGATGGATCATAAAATTCTGCTTTCAGTGGCGTTGACAAGCATAGTGGCAACGCGCGGCGGCTACGCGGCCGACGTTGCTGCTTTGCAAAAGGAACAGGTGGAGCAGCTGTGCAGCCTAGAAACGGAGCTGGCAGCGTACCCTGCGTTATACATCTCAGACTTGCTCGGCCACACAAGTGCTGAACAAAAAATGCAGCGGACGGAACTCAAGTTCAGAATCTATACCGCTCAACGCAGCGCAGAAGAGGCTAAGCTAATGCTTCCAATAATGGTTGCGTACACAAACAAGTGCAAAAACAGCTTATCTTCTCTAATGACGACGATCAAGATTGGACTCGAGGCTATTGATGCCAGTGCATACCTGTTGGGAAGAATAATGGAAAGCCTAGAATTTTTAGCAGACCTTCATCAAGACGACGGCTCGGGCAATTCTGCCGGATATCTGTCAGCTAGCACCTCAAAAGTAATTGAAGGCAAAGCAAAACTACCAGGATGTCCCAAAGAAAACAGAGGAATAGATGGCGTTCCCAAACAATCTTCAGTGCACCTTACAGCTAAAGGATTCGTCAACCTGCCAACAACTGTGAGCACAACCAACCACAGGGCGGCAGCAAACGCAAAATGCGATATACTAGGCACATAAAGCGGCAACAGCGGCCTGAACAGCGCCCAAGTGACAAATGGCGCAACACTACTAGCAGGGTACGCCCACCTAGGCAAAAACAGCCAGACATACGGTGTAACAGACCTAAGCAACTTACAGGCTGCCGGCAAGACAACCGAAGCGCCTCATTTTCAAACGGCATACGACAAACACAAGGACTACACACCCATATCCAAAGCAGCCTGCGATGTCGCGGAATTTTCAGTAGCGGACATAGAAGAGGATGAAACAGCCACACAACTCTTCGCCGAGCTACTAATGAACAAAACCGGCAAAGTCACGGAACCGGAGAAACAAAGAGTCAAAGAAAAAATAGAGCAAACCTAAAACAAGGGCAATGAATCCCAAAAATACTGGGTCGAGAAGGCAAAAAAAATAAGGTTCCAAAAAAAGCGGCAGGGGAAGACGCAAGGGGCCAGATCGAACTCGAAAACGAAGACGACATAGATAAGCTTCGGAGAATATTAAACTATTACAGCGCACAATCAATAAAGAGGGAACTGATGGCAGCAGCGACAGGAACAGGAAGCAATCAATCTTGCACATACGATCAGGAAGCAAGCAAAAAAACGCCTACCAAAGAAGATTGCAAAGAACACACAGAGAAGGACGCCTGCCAGAACGCGGAATGAAAATTTGATGGTAACAAAAATGATGGTGAAAAATGCTTTCCAGACCCTGACACAAAAACAGAAAAGAAAGATGGAGGAGATGATGGGAAACAGGCTCAGCCTCAACTTGCACAGGGAAATCCAAAGAGCAATGCAAATCTCCGAATTGTAAGTGGGAAAGTAAAACTTGCAAAGATTCTAGTTTTTTTTGTTAATAAGAAATTTGCTCTGAGTATGGCTGCTGCTTTTGTGAGTTTGTTAAATTTTAGTATTTTAAGGATTTTAAGTGTTTTTGCTCAATTTTATAAAACATTCTTAAATTTTTTGTATTTTAAGACTTTAGTGAAACATTTGCGAAATGTAAAAGTATGAAAAATATTTTCACATTTGATGTGAGAGTGACCTATGAGTGTAAAATAGTAGGGTTCTAAGAAAAAATATTAATTTTTTGTGTATTTCATTTGTTTTAATTATATAATAGTAATGGTAAAAATAAATAAAATGCCGGCAAGTGTTATTATAATAATAATATTATAGGTGAGTATTGTGATTGTGTATTGGTTAGTGTTATAATAAAAGTGGTGATGGTCATTTGGGCGGTCATTGTAAAAGCAATTAAAACAATAGCGATGGTTCAATGGGAATGAGTGAGCGAGCGAGTGAAAGTCGATTGGAGCCTAAGACGAATATTGTTGAAGTACAGGCAGAAATAGAGAAGGAATACTCGGATTGTCAGACGACGATGTAACTCAGGAAGTATTATACACAAGGATATGATGGAGTGGTAATGAGTAAAGCACAGAGTCAAGTGTACGAGCTAAGTGATATTATTACGGTGTCTACCGCAGTATCTACATTAAGTTCCGCTTACTAATGTTCACGAAAGCAGGAACAAACTCAAGGTTAATAAACGGGGGATGTGAGTACACAGATGACCTTTATGAAGTATAGAAAGCGTTATATGATACTTTTCCCCTACAGATCCGAATTGATATACTTGCCTGACATTATATCATTTTTCGGAGCAAGTGATACATATAAAAGTAGTCACCAGCAAGCAGCTAATAATGTGGATGAATAAAAAAGACGGTTACAAAAGCGTTGTCTGGATATAAATTGGCAACTCGTAGGCGGTGCCACCCATAAGAGAGCATGATCTAAAATATAATGTGTAAAGAAATCGTCTTTTAAATAAACAAAGCTACGTTGTTATTCAAAGTAATGCACTAACGGCACACTGAAAGTTCGCAGACGAAAATGCAAACCATAAATTACAAAGTTAATATATATATATGATGCGAGGGAGAAAGTGATTTTAGTGGATTATGTAAATCGAGGGACCAATTTTTGAATTAATAAATGGTAAATTTTCAAAAATTAAGAGAAAACATGAAACAGAGGGACCACTCCGGCAGAGAGACGTGTTATGGTAGTGATTGACAAAACATCAAGTTGGTCAACTCAGGCAAGTGGTATAACATATAAGGTTCATACTTCGTTAGGACCAGCGTCCGCGGCACTAACAGGCCAAAATATGATGTAGCAACCGCTGTAGAAACGGCTAGTCGCCCACACTGACATCAAAATACCAGCAAACCCGAACGTTAATAGCCAAGAAGGTGGAGAAAAAACCGGTAAGAAGCTGTCAGAAACCGATAATCAGCCTGGAAGAAAAAAAGAAGGATACTCACACGGAGGCGCGTGATGAAACATTTCGCTGCGGCAATAACACAACAACAAACAAACAGGTATTCCCCCTACACACTTATCACCTTTTAAAAAGAAAAAAAGCCAGAGAAATGTAGCTAGCACTGGTCTGGGTTCTCGTTATCCTGGTCACAACCACAAAGCAGCACGGCTCGGTAGAAGAAGGCGGTAGCCTAATCGATATTATGAGACAAGCATGCGCAGCAGCGAAGGTGTTAACAGTGATTACAAACGTACTGCAGTCCAAACCAAAAGCAGAACAACAGTACATCACAAATCTTGAGCAGGCAGGGGCATTACCACTGGCTGCAGCCTTCCAAAAAAACGCGCCCAAGCTCAGAAAGGCCGCGGGACCCGTCCTACTAGCTCTCTCAAAACAGACAGAGGCCCTCAACATATTCTTGAAAGAAGCCTCGGAACTCACCAGCACAGCCACAAAGATGCTTGCAAACTTAGGTGGGCACCAAGCAGCACTAGGCCTTTTCAAAGACTTAAAAGTAAAGGATTCAACCACCGGCCAAGACAACGTAGACTCAGCCAATAACGGCGCGGCAAACATACAATTTGAGGCGACGACACCAGACAATACAAAAGAATGCCACGCAAAAGTCCACAAAAAAGCAGCCAAATTTAGCAGTTGGGCCACAACCGCGGGGTTTAAGACAATAAAGCTGTTCACAACTTCAATAAACCTAAACGCGGCAGGGACAGACTCTAAGCCGTCGCTGGGAAAAAACAGCGGCAGCACATGCACGCATGGAGTGCTCAGAGGCGGCACAACGGCATCCAGCAATATCTGTGTGATAGGCGGCAAGATCACGGCGGAAACGGGCACCAGCATCGAAGCCACAGCCGACAATGACTTCGGAGTAAGCGCTCTAGGAGCCATAAAAGACGACAACCAGGAGCATTACAATAAGCTAGCGCTCTTAGCGGCATTTACAGCCATCAAGAAATGGGAAGAAAAGCCACAAGACTTCGACATAAACAACGCAGACTCATATGCAGCCGACCCAGATTTCACTGCAGCAGTTGGAGCAGTCTACCACGGGCTTACCAGGGAAGCCTCTTTAGGAACTTGGAAGAACGCTATACAAGATACGATCAGGAACGAATACGGCAAAGGAAAGGAATTCAAAGACAAATTTTGGGAAGAAGTCAAAAAGGTACCACTACCCGCAACAGTTCTAGGGGAGAAAACCAACGGAAAATTGGAAAGCGTCACAACCATAACAGCAGCAGCAAAACTTATTTTGCAAAAAATCATAGATGAAAACAAAAAACCCGTCGCGAGCAAAGAAACTGATAACGAAGCTAAGCCAATCAAAGAGGATAAAGCATCAAAAACACCAGACGAATGCAAAAAGCACACCTCAGAGAAGCCCTGCAAGTATGAAAAAGGTTGTGAATTTGATGATAAAAAGCCTGAGGGTGAAAGATGCTTTCCTAAAGTTGAAACTAACAAGAAAGATGAAAAATCGTTTTCTAGCAATTTGAGAGTTTATTTTTATAAAGTATTTGTTGCACTTATTTTTAGATTATTTTGAGACCTCTAACTTTTTTACTTAATTTTATAAAATTTTCTATTATATTTAGAGAGAATTTGCTAATCTTTTAACATTTTTGATAAAAATGTGCAAATTAGTGAAAATTTTAAGAATATAAAAATTTTGTAAAATGTACATGATTGTGATCCATTGGTGTAAAGAAATATATTCGTAGGTAATTAAAATAAGTGATATTCTAATTTTGCTTATTTTATGAAATTTAGTAACTGTTATAACAGTAATTATAATAAAAGGAGAGTGTTTTAAGTGAGTGCACACTCATAATATAAGAAAAGTGTGGTGAATGTGACATGGCTGCAAAATAGAAGCACTTAAAACAATGTGGAGAGCGCAAAGGGACTCAATGAGTGATAGAGCATGAGTATGTAAATGATGAAATTGCAGAGGATCAGGAACTGATAAAGATATACATTGCACTCAAAAATTGGTAAAGACTACTGTGGAGATGACAGTCGAAACAAAAGAAGCAATGCTTTGTAGATTTTAATTGATGTGTGTTACATGAGCTCATAATAGGACTTTTTACCACATAAAGGTTGTAATACCACTACTTTACCAGAGTTTTGTGCTACACTAAATACTGCAATCCCATATACAACGAAAAAAGACGTATTATAAATGAAAAAAACAGCGGCATTCAATTCGTATGTAGCACTAGTTGTTGTGTTTGGATATACATTCTAAAACAAAATACGTATATTTATCCTTAAATTAAAGTTTAATACCGTAAAAACATAATTTAAAAGTTTTATTAAAAAAATATCTATGTATTAATAATATGTGTACACACCTTAGTGAAGAAAAAAATTCACTTTTGGAGGTTTCTATTTTTTTTTATAAACCCTTAAGATTTTTGAGTACATTACGTCATGCAATTTTGTGTCTTTGGAGTCTTTCTACTAATATTGTTATTACATTTAGTGTGTTTAAGCTCAATATCTTTTCATGAGGAAGCTACAGTAAATTAACAGAATGTTCAGATATAAAATCACAGAGTGTTTGTGGTTGTAGTTCAAAATCATGCAACCCAAGGATGGTGTAGGCTCATATTGAGTTCCAAACTAAGCAATGTTGAAATTATTACAATTGCAATTGGAAGTTTGTATATCCATGTTAAAAATTCTAAATGGGTTATGGAGTTTTTAGGAAAATAGAATGCAAGTGATGAGGATATTGTAATATAAGTTGATGGGTTTGACGTTATTGTTTCTGACGTAAAAAAAATATGAAAATGCTGTGGAATATTTTATAGAAAATAGTGCGGAAAATGAAGAGAAGTTTAGTGGAGAATATAGCAAAAGAGAAGCATATTTCCCCTATTATATTCATGACAACATCGGAATGTTATGCTCCTCAGTTGGATTTGGTTATGAATTCGGATCACAAAGAGCATGTACCGAGATGTTATTGGTTTTTCAATTTTGGGTACAGAAAAGAAGAGGATAAAAATTTATCTCATTTACCAAAATCGCTTCACAGTGGCAAATCATACCTTAGTGACGGCGGTATAATAACAAGCGTTTTGGAGTTTAAAATATTTGAATTCGCATTTGGAGAATTATTAAAAGGGAACGACGAATGGTCGTCAGATCAGAGTATTTACAAACTTTTACTAATATGAAGTACAATCCAGGAAGAAGCTGTTGGGCAAAGATTTGTGTTGAGGCGAGTAATGACTAGATTAGATTATGCAGAGAGGGTTTTCACTATTCCCAATAGTGGAGAAGTCGAAGAGGCGCCATTCATTCATTTTCCCCTGTAGTCTATTGCGTGGGAGGAGAACGCAAAGTTGATTATGAAAAATCTTACTTGGTATAATGTGTTGGAAAGTAGGCAATTTAGTACAAAAGAGTTTGGGGAAATCCAAACTCCTATGAGAGATGGAGAAAAAATGGATTTTAGATATGGAGAGTTTTGTTATGTATCGGTGAAAGAAGGGGATTTGTTTAAGGGTAAGAAGTTGTGAGCAAGCATAATTGGAAATTCAATGGGACCAGTCTGCAAATTCGTCGAATGACAGAAGAGTTTTGCTGCTGTATTCGACACAAGAACTCGAATTGAACTCACAGCAATTTTTAGGAAACAAAACCCACTAAACTGTGAATAATGCAGCTACCGTCGTTTCCACAGTTGCAAGCAATGAAACACAAAATGAATACACTAGCTATTTTAGTTTTGACACAAGCAGCAATGACACCAGGAGAGGCAGAAGTAGCAGCAAGCGACCACTCAAAACTCTTCACGCCATTGTGCGAACTACTTCAGCTGGCGGATGGCTCAACCCAGCCGGCAGCGGCGAGCGACTAAGGTCAGTGTAGCCACGCTAAACTACAAGAACTAAACACATCACTCAGTACTAAAGAACGGCATGTGCAGTTTGCAAAGACAGTGACTGACCCAAAGCGACCAAAAAAAACCCAAACAGTTTGAGTCAGACCAAACTCGCATTGAATCCTGACCCGACTGGCTAAAAGCAGAGGAATCACTGAAAACTGGAGACGCAGAAAAAATGGTTCTAAAGAGAGAAAACTTGGAAGGCACAAGAACAACCCAACGCTGTCATTCTTCGCCTGCAACCAATATTAAAAAGGGACAAGGAACTGAACACAGAATTTGTCAACCTAAAAAAAGGAGCCGGCGAGGATTCGTTTCCAAAGCTGCAGAAGCTACTAGTCGACGCCGTCTATGAACAGAAGAAAACGAAACCGTCGAGTCCAACGGCAACTAATATACTGGCTGTGCCGACAGTGACAAACCATACCGCATTTTTCAAAAACACAGATGCAGGTAAACCCCTAGCCACATTAGAGGCAGTCACGATCTGCGTTTGCGCCAAAGGGAGCGACAGCAACGGGCTAGCAGGCATTTGCACCGGCGGTGCAACTTCATCTGCGACAGCAATTGGCTCTACATTCAGCAACGCGGCGGCAATTATCAGCAACCTCAAAACCGGCTGCCCCTCACCGGCCAGGACAAACCTAACGGCACCGGCAGTAAGCATACCACTACAAGCGTTAATCAGCCACGCTGACACTCAAAGCGCCGCAACATACTTCGGCACATTTTCAGCAACAGGATGCAGCGGCCACGCGGATTCCGACGTATGCGTAAAGTGTACGGAAACAGCTGCGGCCGCTCATGCCTGCCTAAAGGCATCAGAATGGTACACCAAGCTGACAAACCTCGCAAAGAAGCTAAAAGCACGAGAAGCAAAGACAAAGGAGATCAACTTTCTCAGAAAGCTTTTAAAAGCTGAAAAGGAGGCTGCCTGCAAGTTAAGTTAGTAGGTCAACTGCAAGCGGCATCAGCCCCACAAGTAAACATCAGCACCAGCAATCCAAAACCTCATCCTGTTGCCAAGTAGAAAGAAGCCGAAGAGGAATGCAATTCAGCAAAGGACGAAAATGAAGGCAAAACAAAAACTGGATGCACTTATGACAACGACGGTAAAAATGCAATTTGAGTGAGGATGCCAAAAAAGATGTAGAACAAGAAGCTAAAAAAGGAACAGCAGCTTCAACTGGGTGTACAAGACACCGCACTTATAAGGAAAAATGTGAGGCTGACAAAACAGATGGCAAGTAAAATTGTGTATTTGGAAAGGTTAAAGATAATAAAAATGGCAAAAAGAAAGAGAGATGATAAAACGGTAGTTTCCTTGCAAAAAAGAAATTGGCTCTGATGGCTTTTTTATTTGTGAGTTTTGTGGCATATTAGAACTCTAAAATTCTAAAACATTTTGCTCAATTTTATGAAATTTGTAGAGCATTGCTATTTTGAAAAAAATTGATATATATATATATATGCAAATTTGAAATTATGAGAACATGAAATTATCGTACGAAAGTAAACTATGGGCGCCAAGTAGTAGAGTGATAGTGTATGGAAAATAAATTCTATTAAAATTGGTTTATTTTATTATTTTATTATTTTATTATTTTGTTTATTTTTCTTTTTATTTTTTAGACATTAGTTAGGGTTGTAACAATAGCTACGAGAGCATAGATAATGAGAGAAAACCGTTGTGTGTATGCATATAAATAATATTATTGTAAGAAGAGTAGTGGAAAAGACGAAATACAACTTCATAATATAGAAGCACTTAACACTATTATAAGGGTACAATAAGAGTAGGTGAGAGAGTACGAGAAGTAGTAGGAGAGCACGAGGAATATTATTAAAGAAAAGCGAGCGAAAACGCGTGAAAAGGATATAGAATATGTGTAGTTTTAAATGCAAGCACGTCTAGTAGCATTATTACACGCAGTGAAGAAACGAAGGGACGGAATACAGTGCGCAAGCCAAATAAAGTTTCTACGTCATCTACAGAGGGAAAACAAGGGGGAAATAAGGAGAAAAACAAAAAATATAGAATGAAACAAATGGGTACACAACAGAACGTTACACAAGGAAACAACACATCAGGAGAGTTTGATGATGCCCATTTTTTAAAAAAGAAATGGATGGATACTGCTTTAGAGATGATGTTGTAAACTGCAGTTTTTAATGTGATGGCAAATCCTAATGTTCAGTACTAGCCTAGACCTTCATTTTCGTGGCAACCGAATGGTCTTTTACCATAAAGAAACCAAGAACAAACAAATGTGGCAAAGCTTCGCAAAATAATGGTTTAGGATGGAATAAAAATTTAGTGTGATTGTAAAATTTTGCTTTTTGTCAATATTGTTTTATTGATGGTTCATAATAGTGATTGAGAGCTCTAATTACAATAGAAACAGTAATAGTGAAAGCAATAATAGCAATAGAGATCTTTTTTGCGAGTGCGTACAATAATATTATAATAAGGGGAGTAACGAAATAATAACGATGATAATGATAATGATAATTTTAATAATGATAGTAATGATAGGAAAGAGTTGTTGTTGGATGAATATCAATTTTATATGGATAAAGATGATATTACCGAAAGAACAAAAGAGTTACAGCTGAATGAAGCAATTATTTCACATTTGAAAGCACCAACTGCATTAAAATAATTATAAATGTTGATGGTGCATCGCGCCTACAGCACGAAGCATACGTGAAAAAGTTCATTATTACAAAAAACGATGTTTGAAGATAATTTATAAATGAGGGTATGGCTGGGTATAGAATAAAATCTAACCAAAGAAACCGGAGGTTTACAACACAAATGTCGCGTAGAATAGCTAATACTACGCAAAAACTGGTAAAAAAGCTGCGTTTTTTTTGGAAAAATGGTCCATACAAACGTGATGATGGGGATTCTTGGATAGATACAGGATGAATGCTCTGCTGTTGGTAGCCAGTACAACAAAAAATGTCAGTTAATATTCCATCAGAGATGGTGGAAGGCAATTCATTAAAAGCATACGACGGAGACATAATTTTCTCAGACTCACTATATACCTCCACGTCTGGACGCAGTGGAAACACGATAGTGGACAAAAATATAAAATAAAGGCTATTCAATAAAAATTTAGGCCACTCCAAAAAAGAAATGACCAGCTGCCACCACGCGAATCAGCGAAGGGGCATAAAGCACCGCCTTTGTCAAAGCAACAGCTGCATAAATGAGGCTAAAGCGCAGAAAAAAACCGGACACTAATTGAAGCACAAAAGAATAGTGGACACAGCTAGCACAGAAACGCATGGGGATAATTACTTTAATAACACAGCCAACGGGGTTATACTTCTAATTATACTTCAAGGTGAGCAGCCAAAGATGCACTGAAAAACAAACGTGAAACACGCGGCTATACACCCTATTTCTTTGTACCTAAGCTAGCAAAAGTTTCCAGTGGGTCCGCAACATCGTTCACCAATGGCCTCAACAACACGGCCCAGCGGCCTAATCCTACAGTTGATCTTAGCAACTTGGCCAGCACTGACAGTAGCGGACTAAACCTTCGGTGAAGCGGGTGCGGCTGTCAATGGCATTTGCAGCGAAGCGACCTTTCTCATTACGCTGGCGACGAAACTTGTGCAAACAGTGAAGGAAAGGAAAGACCTATCAGTTAACCTGAGAAAGGATGCAGACCGTTTCCACTTAGCAGCAGCATCTCCCCAACTGCGATACAAGAGCCCACACTTTACGGCACTCGTGCTGTATGCACAGCAGCAACTTTACAAGGTAAACAGTCAAGAACAGGCCATCAGACATGCGGCTGCACTTTTCGTCANGCAAGCTGAACAGGTGGGCAGGCAATCTGATAAGGGGGCGAAAAGGATAGCCTCAGCGAAGATCACAAAGGACACCTCGACAGCAACCACCATCAGCACAAATGAGGCCAGCGTCCCACTAACAAAAACCGCAAACAAGGCTTGGCAGTGCGCCAACAATGAAGGGTCAGCAACATTTGCGGATGGAAAGGCGTTCGACTTAAACAAAGTTAAAAAACTAAAATTAAGCGAGCCCGACGGCTTACAAGACGCTGTAGGTAAACTAACACTAACGCTTACAGGCTGCACTGATAACAGCAGAACATGCACGCCCGGCAGCCAGGCATTCGACGGTACGCAGAACCAGAACAGCATTGTCAAGCTGCACAGCAGCGCAAACGACAAAGCCTTTAAAATAAGGAGTCTAAGCACCGGCTCCGAAACTTACGAAGGCGGTGCCGAGACGGCCATAGGCGCGGTGGCGGACACACCGGAAAAGTGCAGGAACTCAGGCACATTCGACAATACGCTGATACCAACAAGGGAAACAATAGCCCAAAACCTCTGTGTTCTCAACCAAAAGCTCAGGGAACTCAGGCAAGGCAAAGAGATTAAGAACGGAAACGATCTAGCTGCCGACGAAAGCTTTCTTAGCTTGGCCAACAACTTACTTGTCACAGAATGGCAAAGGGCTGACCTCAGCAAAAGTGAAACAAAAACCTCCTTAGCCAACTCAATCAAAAATGTCTTTGGTGACACCGACACTAAATTCACCGAACGATTCAGGAACGCAGCAGACAAGCAGAAAATAATTTACGGCACAGGAGCAACCACAGAAAAAGGCACCATAGGAGAACTGGCGGGCACACCAGCAGCAGAAGCAGCTTTGAGTTACTTGATTGGCCAAAGGGAGAAAGAAATATTGACTAAAGAGAATGAAGCTAAACCAACCGTACCTGACGAGGAGAATTCGAAAGCAAAAGAATGCAGTGCAGAATCTGAAAAAGAAAAATGCAACAAAAATGATGGGTGTGAAATTAAAGATGGGGAGTGTAAGGCTAAAGAGGGAGTAAAAGCTAAAAAAGATGGTAAAACTACAAACACCACACGCAGAAATTCTTTTGTGATTAAAAAGGCGCCTCTTTTGCTTGTAGTTTTGCTTCTATAATTAATTATCTAAGGATTTCTGATCAATTTCATGAAATTTCCAAAATTAATATATTTTAACACTTTTTTTTTGAAACCATTGAAAAATTGAAACATTGAATTTTTTTATCAAAGCAGTGTATGGGTTAGGGTTAGAAAACAGGATATGTAAAATTAGTGTCATTATAATTTGGTTTATTTTTTATTTTATGTATATTATTTAGTGTTTAATAATGATAATGATGATGATAGGAGAGTGTGGTGAGTGTATATACGAATAGTATAATGCGAGTGGTTACAAAAAACGAGCGGCAAACCAAAAGAGGAGTAGTCAAAGCAAACCAGGGGCGCAAGGGAACCGACAGACAACTACAAGAAATTCAGTCAACGCTTGGTGAGATAAATAGAAAAAATAGTTGCAAAACTTTTGCTAACAACAATGATGAATAGAGTAGATATTCTCGCAGTTCTATTACCCATAAATGTAAGAACGTGAGTGTATTTAACATAGCGAACAAAGAAGGGGTAGAGGGAAATGAGAAAGAGGGTTTTTGGTGATAATTGTGCAAACAAACTGTGCTATCGCTGACAAAATAATCAAACGGCGGAATGCGACGGAATAGTAAATAGCAAGAGGCAGTTAAGACGTTACTAAATTTAAAATTAGTGAAGAAAAAGTGAATAATAGAAGTCCATAAACGAAGGCAAATTGACTAATGTATTACATAGAAGTAAGTTTTTTGTCATTTTGTAGAATGACAAAAGTGGAAGTAGTGAAAAGTAAGTCTAAAATAAAGATTTATAAGGTCATAAGTAAGATTATTTTAGTGATATGATTTACTCGATGTTAAAAGAAAGGAATTATCATAGATATACCATTTCTAAGTAGCATTTTATCAAACTTGTAGTTTTCTGTGTGAATGAATTTTAAAAAAGAAATAAGCAGCAGAAAATATAAAATCAGTTAGTTTAAATGGAGGAAACATGGGCATTTATGTTTTATATACAAGGAGTTCCTATGAATAGAGAAGCACCAAATCCTCGCCTATACTCAGAAATTCCGTGCAAACACAGAGGAATGAAACACTTAGAAGATTTTTCCGAACTAGATGCACCACCAGAAGCCGTACTTGAAAACGAATTGGGATTTAACTCTGGAAACTCATTAAAAACCAAACAAACGGCATATTTTATGCAGATATGACTAGATACTACTGCAGAGATGATAATGGCTACTGTAGTTTTTTAATCATGTGCCGGCTCTTATTGTTGAGCAGCAGAGCGAAGAGGCCTCACGCAGTGCATCGAACACGGGACACTTTTTGGTTACATCGCAGCAATAAATAAAATACCTGCAATGTAACAAACGAATCAAAACAACCGGCCCAGTGTAAAAGGTTAGTAGATGACATAACAAATCTAAACATATCCACACTGTCAAATACGTGGCGACCTGGCAAAGACCGCAACGCAAAAAGCTAGTGCAACAGGTACAAAAAACCGTAGAAAAAACAGCAAGACACAAAGGCCTTCGACAACTTTAACCTTACTGTCTAATACGCTATATTTTAACTCTAAACACACAACCGACTGCGGTGGCGATAACTATCAAACTTAACACTAACGACAACGAACAAGCTGAAATCGAAACATCACTCAATTTCTCGAAACAACCAGCGGCAAAAATCGACAAAAAATAGCATAGCTTCTTAAACAGCAGCGACCACTTAAGAACCAAATGCTGAAACACCCGCTGACCCTAGTGGTAGTTTCGGCAGCGGTTACGACAGCGGCCATAACGACCTATGCTGCGGAATGCATCGGTCTAAAGGCCACCGTGTGGAAACCGGTCTGTAAGATAGCAACTGAGTTAGGAAACATCGCTAATCAAGCGTTCAAAACCTTAGACCACGAGATGGCAACGGCGAACACCCACACCATCCAGAGCCTCAGAGCCCGAATATACAGCCAGATAAAATCGGGCACCAAGGATGGTGAAGCAGCCGAAATCACTGCGGCTTACTATGCTTCTCTGGCAGCCATAGGAGCCGAGGCGATGCAAGCACAAGGGTTGTCTAAGATACTCACGGCGACGCGAGATTCAACGTATTTACGAGGCCGTATACACGAAAGCCTGGAAATAATGGGGGCAATTTCAGACAACACGAACAATGGGTGCCGCTTGCTAGGAACCACAGCAGACAAAGGCGCTACATATAGCGCGGGCAACATAGGAAACGAGCCATGTAAGCTGGAAACTGCACCACTGACAAAAGCAAGCAGAACGGCGTCGAAGATCACAGCCAGCGACTACGCCAACATAGCGACTGACAACGCAAGGCTCGACGCCTTCCAGGCAGCGACATCAGGAAACAAGGGGAAATGCCGACTTTTAGTTAACCACGCAACCAACGGCTATGGACACGGAGGCGCCAGTGATGTGCCGCTAAAACTCCTAGGCCACTACCTAAAAACCGGCGATACCGACAGCGAGGCGACTTTTGTCACGTCAGAAAAGCTGAAGAAAAGCAACGCCGACGGCGCCAGACCATGGGTAAACGCTTTCAATGCCATAAACAACATGCCCACCTACGGCCAGCTAACGCCCAGCAACGACACAGCTGACCTAGAAACCAGACCTACCCTTGCCACAATAACCCAAAAGCTCCTCATGCCGAAGGACGACAGCGACAGCCAGAGAACAAAAACTCAGATCAGCAACCTTCTTGGTGGCAACACAGAAACCAGACTCGACGAACTGCGGAAAAAAATTGACAATGAACAAATTCCCGCAGGCGTGAGGTGGAAAAGCACCAAAAAGCGTCTCGGTGACATAAGTGATGTTTCTGAGCTGCAAGAGCTGCTATCGCATTACATCTTAGTCACCGCCAGGAAAGTCAAACAACTAACAGAACAGGTAACTCACCTACAATCTCAAGTCGGTGAAACCAAAGTTAAGGCAAAAGAATCAGAGTGCAACCAACATAAAGAACCACAAAAATGTACGGAGCCATGCAAGTGGGATACCGCAGAAAAAAATGAGAGCAAAAAATGCAAATTGAGTGAGGAAGGCAAAAAAGAGTCAGCAGAAACAGAAGCTGCAAAAGAAGGAGGGAAAGATGGGAAAACTGAGGAGAAGTGTGCAAAACATGGAGCTGACAAAAATGATTGTGTCAAGGAAAATAACTGCAAATGCGAAGATAACAAGTGAAAATACTCAAGTTTTCTCGTCAATAAAAAACTGGCTCTGATTTCTGCATCTGTGAGGCTTGTAGCATTTTATAATTTTAAGAACTTTCAGGAGTTTTGCTTAACTTTATGAAATTTAATTAAAATTATCAAAAATACTAAAATTTGATACAAACTGATATATTTTAATACTTTTTGATGAAATAAACAAATTAGTGAAAATTAATGTTTGTTTTTGAAAATTTTGTAAAATATGAAAATTAGTAAAATATGCATCACTGTGGCCTATAGGTGAAAACCAATAAGGTGATAGAATGTGAAAAACGAGTGATGTTCTAACTATGTTTATTTTAATTATTTTATTTATAGTAGTTGGTGTTATATAATAATAATATTAATAGAAATGCGGTGTGAGTATATATACTAATTCTATGATAAGAGTTGTGGTGAACACTGAATGCACTAACAAAAATGGAAGCATTAAAAACAATGGGAGGTGTGCAACTGCAGTAAGTAAGTGGAAGAGAGCGAGACGGAACATGCGTAGGTTTGGGCACATATATAAATATGAGCATCATTATACAAGAAGATGATGGATGTTGACAAGAGGTAGAGGCAGAGTGCTGTGCATAGGCCACATGGAATCGATGCATTGTCTGGAGAATAGAAATAACATGAAAAAATGAATAAAAGCATCGAATTAAATAACCGAAAGGGCGACCGCAAAGAACAAAAGGAAATGATAGAGGAGAAAATTATGCCCCGTATTCTCGCGGAAATGAATAGATTACACTACGGAGATAGTGCTGGGGAATTTGGCTGTTAAAGTGATGGCGAATCCTATTTTTTAGAATGTGAAGAAATACAAAAAAGAGAAACGGATAGGAGGAGCGAATTGAGAAACTGTAAAGCAACATAAATGTATTCTCATCAAATGTAGTAACAATGACCGATGTGTGCTGAGTATGATATAATATTGTCCGAAAAAGGATTTTAGAACCGGGACTACAAATGAGTTATCGCGGATAACAAAATAGACAAAACACCGAAGTTTCTTAGAATAGAACGTGTGTCAAGCTATGAATTATCTCTATGAAGCGAAGAGAAATAATGACGATATTCTTCCAATCTTGTATTTGTATATTGAACAGTCACTAAGAATTTTAAAGGATCAAGTAAACCATATAAAAGTGGTTTCCGACACAAAGCAAACGGCGCTTGTTTACAACTCAAAAAAGTGAAAGAAGGCGGTTTTGTGTCCACAGTTTTTAAGTCTTCAGCGACAGTGTCCGATAACAAAAAAGGATATAAGGCAGAAACACACTGCAAACCTTTTCGTGATAAACAAAAACGCTTCCTATTTATTACGCATACATGCAATGGAGAATTGGAAGAAAATAGAAACAATGACAAAACATGAGATTTGAATTCCCATGCATAGAAATATGTCCCACCTTCATCCATCAACCTCAAGGATGAAACTGAACAAATACCATTGGTGAAAACCAAAATAAACACACGAAGTGTGAGCAGGAAGAGCATTCGTAGTGGGTATGTCATTAAACTGCCACCTTAAAGGTTACAACACAGAATGTAAATAGGAGAAGCGTGATGCATCAAAAACAGCCACAACAGTTTAATGCAATTACTGAAACAAACACAAATGAAGCATAACCCAACTCACCATTGCAACACCCACCAGCAGCGTGACGAACGACTGCCACACAGCTCTAAACAGCACTTGCACGTCCTACATACTTTTCAGCACGCCTTAATGAGGTTCTGCTCTGTGATACCCATAAATTCCTTAACTTTTGTCAATGTAGCTAGAGAAACGGACGATGTTTAAGCCGACAGCAGTGGTGACGCTAACTCTTGTTTTTATCTGCATCGAACAGCATGCAGATGCCCAAGCACAGGAATCTTTGATTACCGCTGTCACCACACCGTGTCATGAACTGCAGTATCTAACGAGGTTAATAAACCACTTCGAAGGGCAAGTACAAGCGGCGAACAGCAACTTCAAAGATCTGGCGGCGGACTTCACCCAACTGAGAATCAGCCATGCGTGCTCAACATCACCTCCAAGGAAGCAGGCAGTTGCGGCATTGCTCGCAGCAACAGCTGACGCGCTGCACGAACAAGAAGCGATTATTAAAGCTGGCACAGGCCCAGTAACGACACTATTGGCCGCCCTCAAAGACAGGAGGGCGCAAACGAAAGCGCTGATAAAGTCGGCAATAAGGGAGCTAACTCTAAGCAGCGGCTCAAACCCGCAAACGACGCAGGCTGGTTTAAGCAGGGCAAGCGACGAGCAATGCGACGTAGCAGCAACGGGCGCTGCAAAAGACGACGACGCCTGCGACACTGAGGTGCCGGCGGGAGCCCACAAAGAAGCCACAGCGATCACAGAGCTACCCTTAATCGAAAACATACAGCTTATCCCAGATACAAGATTCAACCCACCGACCTACAAACTCAAAATAGCCTCGGAAGGCGACATCGCAGCAAGTGCCGGCTCGATGACGGTCGGCAAACCAGGAGCGTGCGCCGTAAGCCCGACGGATCGGAGCAGTAACGTCGGGCAACTAACAAAAGCGTTCGGAATAGTATCAGCGACGAGGGACACGACAGCCGACACCCCGAAGAAAACAACCTTATTTAAGCCAGCTGGCAAAAATGCTGGCTGCGAAGACGAAAACACAGACGACAAAAAACTCCTAACAACGACTAAAAGATTAGCAGCCTTACTTTGCCGGCACCGAACCATCAACATAAAGGCAGTCGCACGACCTCTTCAAAAGAGCAAGAAATACCTAGAAACCGACGGAACATTCCGAAAAATAGCACAGCTATTCAAGCACCGAGAAACCAAAGTGCCGAAGAGGAAAGCAAGCAAACTTCAGTTGTCAAGGCTTTTCTGCCCAGCGGCGAAACAACCTTAATTTCAGACCTAATAGACTCGTTGGCAAATGAGCACGTCAGTTACAAAGCAGACAACACTATAGCAAAGATAAACTTAAAGGAAGCCAACAGCGCTGGCAAAATTGCGACAACCCTTGCTTTTTGTTTCGCAAAAGAACACGCCTCCAAAGTAGCAGCAGGAGCACAAAAAACAAAGACAGATACTAAAACAGAAGAAAAATGCAAGGAAGACACCGAAAAAGATAAATGCACAGAGGACAAAGATTGCGAACACAAAGATGGAAAGTGCAAACTTAAAGAGGGAATTAAAGTGGAGAATGATGGGAAGACAAACACCACAGGAATAAATTCTGTTGTAATTAAGAAACCTCTTTTTCTTGTGTTTTTTCTTCTAGCATGACACTTTTAAGAATTATTTGTAAAGCATTTTTTCCCAATTCTATACGTATTTGCTTTTTTAGACAATTTAAAATATTTTTACATTCTTTGATTAAAATGTGAAAAAAAATTAAAAATTTAAAAATTAGTGAGATTTACTTGACTTTAACCCATGGAAGTAAAGCAATATAGAAATAGAGTATAAAAAATGAGAGAAATTATGAAAACTTATAATTTTGTTTACGTTATAGACATTAGTTAGAGTAATAACAATAATGACAATAATAATAATAATAATAACAGGAGAGTGTTGTGACTGTATCGAAACTTTTATGATAAGTTTGGTGGTTACAACCAAATACAAGTTCGAAATAGAAGCACGTTAAATATTGTTAAGGTAAAACTGGAGTAATTGAAAGAGAATAATTTATATGAAAGAACAAGTGTATTGTTATAAAGTATGATGCAGAGAGAGTGACGAATTATAAGAACTGTAAAACGCTGAAATAAAGAGAGAACAAACATAGAAAAGATTATAAAGGCAATAATCATAAACGGCCACAGCGGGATGGAAAGAAAAAATGCAGTTACTAAGTTTCAGGTAAAGGAAGAAAAGAGAGATGGTCCTGACTAATCACACAGTAAAAGCCTGTGTGGGCAGAATGAGAAAATCCACATTCTTTTTTTTAGAATTTATTTCGTGCCTTCGTGAGAGTTTCCCCCCACTGGCGCGGCCATCAGCCACCACCGTAGAGCCCTGAGATGCTATCGGTCTGGCGACTGTGGCAGAGTCTCACCTTTTTTATTCAGCCTAACACACTCTATAATTTTTTGTTGTAGCTCCGCAGTTGAACGGAATACAGCAGATGGGGCGAGAAGCCCCCCACCCTAGACTCTCCCGAAGATGTCAATTAGCAATCCTTTTGTTTTGTTTTTTGTTATTCGTTTATTATTCTCTCCCCCTCTTTCTGTTTCTGTTTTTGTTGCTTGTTGACTGCATACCCTCTCTGTCTCTGAGGGTGTCTGGACTATTCCTGCGTCCGGTGCTTTTCCTGCTGGCTCCACACTCGGCAATAAGGGGGGAAGTTGCAGAAGGGAGAGTGAGTTGTATGAGTAACACATTAGGGGAGGACTTCACCTGTGGCCGGCTCCGTTCAACCGCAATGAGAAACTGCGCCAGCCTTTTAGAGAAACATACATCCTGCACACACACACATTCTACCACAAACCTGACACGTAACTCCTTCAAACCGGGACAGCTCATCAAGTGCAGCGACGTTTCTTCGCAGTCGCCACATTGGCTGGTAACAGCGCGCTCTACCTTCATACCGTGCATCTTCTTTTGATGTAGGGTGAGGCCAGTTTTGCTAGCACACTGCCTTCCGCATGTCTGGTACACAAACATGGATGCGTTTGTATGCGGGGAATCAGTGGCACACAATTTTGTGCTTTTGCTGCATTTAAGTTCGACTCCCTCACCTTTGTGGAAAGCCTTACAGTGTCGGATGAGGGAGTCCCTGCAACT
Source organism: Trypanosoma brucei brucei TREU927 (assembly GCF_000002445.2). Lineage (NCBI taxonomy): Eukaryota > Euglenozoa > Kinetoplastea > Trypanosomatida > Trypanosomatidae > Trypanosoma > Trypanosoma brucei. The sequence continues at coordinate 238,834 of NT_165287.1, read as the reverse complement.
GAGCACTTTTTGGCACACACCACACTGCACCTCGCCTTTCCCCGGGACGTCAAAGTTTCCCTCACGGGCACGCTTACGAGGGAATTGCACCACCACCACGGTACCGTCCTCCGTCACTATGCTCTTATGTTTGAATTTCTTGTGTAGTGACAGGGGAGAACGTGTACCGAAGCTCGCCTCGCACAGGTCACATTGAAACGGCAGCTTCCGTGTATCCTGAGAGGCTGGCGCTGCTGGGACGCTACCATCTCCTTGCAATGAGTCTTCGTTTTCTCGCCCCCATTTCACGCGGCAACTACCACAACCTATGCCATGTATTGTTCTAAGGTGGTGTAATAGTCGGCCTGGCACTGCGAATATGGAGGCACAGAGGGTACAATGAAGCACCTGCGGTCTCATCGGGACTCGTGTGCTCGATAGTAGAGGAACGATCGCCACCACTGGAGGGGGCTCCGGGGGGATATCCACTATAGGTGTTGCATCGCCGTATTTGATCTTTCGAAGGGCATCAGCTCGCATAAAGCCATGTTTGCTTACCATATGCGTTACAGCACTCGAGCGGCATTGGTATGTGGCATCACATTCCGTACATTTGGTCGGTTCGGAGGTTCTTTGAAGAGTGCGTGTCGCAACAGTTGGGACCGTTTGTATTGTTGGTCCTATCGCTGCATGTTGCGGGTTGCACCATCGGCACTGTGGAGGCACACTCGGGTTGATCTTTCGCAACATCCATCCATAGTGTCTTTAAGACCCAACCCGAAAGCGTGCCAGTGCCGTTTCTTCTTCCCTCGTCAGTTCTTCTTTATGTTTTGTTGGAAAGTGGTTGCCCGTGATACCAAACCTACGAGTGTTCTCATGGACTTCTTCCGACCTAAGCACTCGCTTCGCATAAGCAATGATGTCGGGGATCCATGTGTCTCGCAACTGTGGTAAATCTGCGGCCTTTTTGGCCATTTCATCGCAAACCTCATTCCGTTTCACGCCACAATGGCCAAACACAAATTGCAGTCGGATACGTATCTTCCTTCTCTGAACTTGAAGCAGAAGCCTCCATAGTCGTCTCAGAATTGGGTCCGTTACGGCTAGGGGCCTGTCTGCAGTGCTGTTAACATTGACAGCGAGTCAGAGAAGATGGACAACCTGCTCGGTGTGCTTCTGTATGCCGGAACCCATTTCAGCAGCCGTTGCAGTCCTATCTCTAATGCTACGCATTCCGCTCTGTAACTTCATGAGAGTTCCCCTGCTCCGGTCTTGGGTGCGCAAATCAGCGTGTTGTTTCTATAGAGCAGGGCAGCTGCTCCGGACTTCTCACCGAGGGACACGGATCCATCAGTCCACAATTCGTAGTGCTCTCGCCGCGGTGGCTCCTTCCCCCTCCGTGCAAAATGCCGTTCAATCCACTTTTCTGAAGCCTCCCTTTTGACATTGTTAGAGTCATCAGCGCACACAGGCTTTATCTGCGTGTGAAATAGTCGTCGGCAGCTGTGGCGGAGCGTCGATGTCTCTAGTGGGTGCTCGCGTGGCTCAATCCAGAGGTGAAGGTAGGACCGCATGATGCGGGAATGTAGGGCTCTGACTGGGTGTTTGCTGTGATATACATCCTCAGCACTGCGCCGCAAACATCCGCCTCGTGACCCACACATCAGCGTGAATTTCATGCTGCGCACAAGAGTGGTCGTCTTGAGTGACAGGAGGTTTGCTTCCAGCAGAGAGTCCTCTTTGCGCGTCCCATGCGGTATGCCAGCTATGATTCGACTACCCTTGTATTGTGCTGATGCAAGGAGGTCGCGACTTTGTTCCGAAGCGTCCCAGTACCATACCTCAATGCCATACATGGTGTGTGCCTGTACGAGTGCTAGATAAAAAGCTCTCAGTACTTGTCGTCTTGGCCCCCATGTAGAAGCTGAGATGGCTGCTATCTGCAGTAGTCTGAAGTCCATCTTGCGTCTCGTTTCGGCCGCATGTGTTGCCATCCCCTGCAGACACTGGAATGTTACTCCTAGAAGCTTCGGTGTCCTGTCAGCTCCTATTCTTTCGCCGTCCAGTTGTAATGTAAGGGGGTGGCGCTCTATACACCCGAAGAGTGTGCACTTCGTTTTCGCTACGTTGACAGACATGAAGTACTCTTTTGACCACTGTAACACCACGTTGAAGCCGCATTGTAGTGTGTGGTTGATGACATCCCTCTCTGTGTGCTTCGCAAGTAGCGTCAGGTCATCTGCAAAGAATCCGTGCTGCAGTAACGGCACTTCTGCAAGGCGCTGGCTCAACGAGTTCATGACAATAATGAACATGATTGGGCCAAGGACAGTTCCTTGTGGCACTCCTCGCTCAAATGTTCTGCTGCTGGAAAGCTTCTCCTTGAATCTCACTCTGCCAGTTCGGTTACTCAGAAATGATACACACCACTTCACAATGTGGGGTGATACTTTCATTCTGTGCATTTCCCTCGCAATTTTGTCGTGGTCTACTGTATCGAATGCCTTCTCGTAGTCAACGAATACAGCACCCGTACGATATTGGTGCGTGGGGCGGCAGAGGGCAGCGCGGAGGTGCAGGAGTTGTTCGAGCGTTGAGCATCCGGGGCGAAAGCCTGATTGCTGCGGTGTCAGATGGGACTCAACAGTGTCTCTAAGTCTCGCGGCAATTATGCGCTCCATGACTTTGCAGAGACAGCTCGTGAGCGTCACAGGCCTGTAAGAATCGAGGTCCTCCGCCTTTTTTCCGGCCTTCAGGATGGGGATGATAACACCAGTCTTCCATGCAGGCGGCACGACTCCCGTTCGTAGGCTCTCATTGAATAGCCTCAGAACAGCATTCAGCGCTGTTCTGCCGAGATGTTGTATTGCCTCGTTGTATAAGCAATCAGGTCCGGCTGCGGATCCACTCGGTAGCAGTTTGATCGATCTCCGTAGTTCAGCCATCGTGATGGGACTGAACTCACTCGCTATCGTCTTTATGTGTGCCGGTGGGTGTGAGTCGGGGTGCCTTCTTGCGCAAGACGAGTACAGTTCACTGAACCTCTCAGCTTGACGGTAGTCCGTGATGGCCGCGTTATCAACTAGTACAGCCAATGTGGTTAGTGGTCGTGGCGCATATACCTTCTTGACAATGTGCCAACTGCAGCGGTCTGACACCGCAAGTCTGGAGCATAGCGTGCTCAATCTCTTCTTTGTGGTACGGTCCAGGATCTGCTTACGCGTGGCTACCAACTTTTCCCTTCGGTGGGAGGGTCCGCATCCAGCGATCTCTTCATCGAGTTTTGCGAGCTCAGGTGTCCAATGTGGTGGCGTTGCTCTGCAGCCACGGGGGACGGAGACCTTCGTCGCAATGCGGATGGCGGAGCTCAATTTCTGTTCCATGGTGTTGACGTTCTTCTCTCTACAAATTTTCCTGCAGAGCTCGTCAACCTTGAGACAGAAATTCCTCCAGTCAGCTTTTAGCCATGCGTACATGGGCTTTCGAAGCCGCGGGCAGCTCAGTGCATCTGTGTCCTCTCCAACGATAACGTCGAAAAATATGTGATGGTGATCGCTATCGGGAGAATACAGCGATGTCCACGTGTACACTGTGCAATTCCTTGACAGTGTCACATCAGGGGTGGACTCCCCGTGGTGGCGCGCGTACCTGGTGCACTCACCAGTGTTGCAGACCAGAAACTGGTTGTCAATGCACCACTGTGTGAGGGTTTCACCCTTGGTATTTGGTGAGCTCGCGCGATCCCATGCCAACGCGTGTGCGTTAGCGTTTGCACAGATGAGCTGGGCACCGTCAGTCGTCAGAAGCGTATCTAGGTCAGTTTCCGTGAAGGTGTGTTTTGGTGGGATGTATGCCGACGTGACAGTCAGCGCCGTTCCACGTGCAAGGTGAATTGTTGCATGCACGTGTTCAATGCGACCAACAACGGCCATACCTGTCTCGACTGGTAGGTCCTCCCTCACTAGTATTGATACACCACCTCCTTTGCAGTTACGAGCTATTTTGTGATGTTGGTAGCCAGCAACGCTAAAGCAAGCCGCCTCTCCAGGCGTCATCCTTGTCTCGCTCAACAGACAAAAGGCGATCCGCTCATCAACAAGGGTTTTGTGGAGTGCTAATCTCTTTCCTTGAGATAGCCCGGCGCAGTTCCACTGCATCCCGCGCAACGACGGGCCGGGATTCTCTTCCACATCACCGGACAGCAGCATCTTAGTGCGGATGATACTGCTGATGGCACGCTGGCACGTGCCCAGGGACCGACAAATGAAAAACGGTGTCCCAGCAAGACGCTGCTGATCCCTGTGCTGTATGATGCCGTAGCCGGAGCACAGCAGTGTTCCCCATGAAAGGAACGCTGCTGGCTCTTGGCTTCCACCGATGATACGGGGTACTGGACCCTGGCACCACGTTGAGGTGGCCGGCATCGACAGGGTAAATAACAGGACGGCGCCAATGGGAAACACGTTTTATTATCCGCTTTCGAAATGGAGAAAACAGCGGTTTTAGCCTCAATAATCTTCAACATTTTCTTTTGCTTGTACAACTTATTTGGTTTAAACAACTCTACACCACTAAATTCTTCACCACAAATATTTTCATATTCAATACCCATTTCTTACTATTTATGAAAAAATTTTCAATTTTTTTTTACAGATCTTTCGAATTAAATTTTCTTTCTTTCAACTCTTTATACCAAGTAAGATTTTTAACAATTAACTTTGCTTTCTCCTCCCACGCTATAGGCTGTCCTGGAAAATGAATGAATGATGCGCTTTCGACTTCTCCACTATGTAGAATAGAAAAGAATCTCTCCCTGTAGTCTAATCTAATCATTCCCCTCTGCAAAAAAATTTTTTGTCCAACAGCATTCTCCAGTGTAACACTCAAAATTAGTAAAGGTTTGTAAATACTTTGTTCTGACGATCATTTGTCGCTTCTTTTTAATAACTCTCCAGATGCACATTCAAATTTCTTAAATGCCCTTACTCTCGCTATCAAATCACCTCCACTAAGGTAAGGTTTGCCACTATGATGTGATTTTAGTAAATAAGGTATCTTATTATCCTCCTCTTTTCTGTCACTGACATTAAAAACCAATAGCATTTCTGTGCATTATCTTCAATAAACTTATTTTCACTGTCTGAAGTATTCTGTATAAAGTATACAGCAGAAGTCTCATATTTATTTCTATCAGACACAATAACGTCCGAACCATCAACAGTTATGACAACATCATCATAACTTACATTCTGTATCTCTAAATATTACATAACTCATCTAGGTCTATTAACATTGCTATACAAACCTCCCATCGCAATTGTAATAATTTCGATGTTACTTAATTTGGAACTCAATATGAGTTTGCACCATCTTTGAGTTGCATCCGTTTGAACTACAACAACAAACGTTATGGGTTTCTTATAATCACTCTCTGTAACATGTTCTTTAGTGTTCTTCTAAAGAGATATAGTGCTCAAACACAGTAATTGCAACAGAACTAATGAAACATTTAAAAATACCAAGTGTTGTATCCTTTTTCTATCTCTAAAATTATGATTGTTGTGAGAGAAACTTAGAAACATTGAGAAAAGAAATCACTTGCATAATAAATGTTCTTATGTAAAGAAACAGTGCTTAAAAACATAAGTAAAGCTCTAGTATTGTTTTGATGTAGCTGTTGAAGGATGCATGTTCATTGTCCGCAGCTTATCTTTGGGCATGTGACAACTATTTATGCTTTGAGAGTCTTTTTTACCCACACAAAGTTCCGCACATTACGTGCATACCTGTGTCACTTCCATTTTTCACTTTTAAACTGTATACTTTACAATTGGAACTGCGATATATTGGGGTACTTATAGGTTTAATTGTATTGCGATGTTTTTCTGTAACCCTAACCCTAACCATCCAGTTTTGTCATGATACACCCATCAACGTGGCCTGACGAACTACTGCTATTCTTGCTGATGCCACCATCGTATATGCAGTACGACCTATCCGTTTCGAGTAAAATAAAAAGCACAATATCTTATCTTATCACTTTCTTTTGCGTAATTTTGTACTATCGAGCATTTTCTTGTTTACTCAGTATCTTTATTTGTACTTTTTCTTATATTCCTTTCATTATTTGCGTATACAGCAAAACCGCTAGTTATCGTGTATAATTAACCCCAACCCTACATCATTTAACAAAATATGACCTCCTTATGTAATAAAATTTATATTTTCATTGTTGTGCATGAAAACAGTGTAAATTCGTCCACCCCCCCTCTCTTTTTCTGCGTTACACTCAAAAACATTCCTTAACCTCTCTTAGTCACGTACTCTCATTGAACACTCACAACACTCTCTTATTATAATTATTATTATCATTATTATTAATACTGCTCTCATTATAATATTCGTATATACTCACACTCACAACACTCTCCTATTATTACTATCATCATTATCATTATCATTATTATTATTATTACTGCTCTTATTATAATATTCGTATATATACACACTCACAACACTTTTCTATTATTATTATAACTATTATCATTATTACTGCTCTTATTATAATATTCGTATATACTCACACTCACAACACTCTCCTATTATTATTATTATTATCATTATTTATTATTATTATTACTTATCTTATTATAATATTCGTATATATACACACTCACAACACTTTTCTATTATTATTATCATTATTATCATTATTACTGCTCTTATCATAAAATGAGTATATACACACACTCACAACACTCTCCTATTATTACTATCATCATTATCATTATCATTATTATTATTATTACTGCTCTTATTATAATATTCGTATATATACACACTCACAACACTTTTCTATTATTATTATAACTATTATCATTATTACTGCTCTTATTATAAAATGAGTATATACTCACACTCACAACACTTTTCTATTATTATTATAACTAAAATCATTATTACTGCTCTTATTATAATATTCGTATATACACACACTCACAACACTCTCCTATTATTATTATAACTAAAATCATTATTACTGCTCTTATTATAATATTCGTATATACACACACTCACAACACTCTCCTATTATTACTATCATCATTATCATTATCATTATTATTATTATTACTGCTCTTATTATAATATTCGTATATATACACACTCACAACACTTTTCTATTATTATTATAACTATTATCATTATTACTTATCTTATTATAATATTCGTATACACACACATACTCACAACAGTCTTCTATTATTATTATTATTATTATTATTATTATGAGAAATAAAGTGGAAAAATGAGAAAGGATTGAAATATGCACAGTTTCAAACTTAAACATGACGATAAACATCATTGTTGACAACAAGGAGGTTTTTAATTGAACAATGGAGTAGGAAGAGACAGAGTCTAGTGTAGTGGACAAATGGAGCTACTATCTTTTCCACTGAAAGAGCGATAGTATAACAGAAAACAAGAAAGAAAATACAGAGTGAAACGACAGAGTATCGCACAGTAAAGCGTAGCGCCGAATAAAAAAAGAAACCAATGACACCACGTAGTTGATACAGAATAAACGAGTGTTATTTTGTAAATGGAGCAGCTACAATGTTAGAAGTAACTTATAGAGCAATAGTGATATTAATATTGTGACAAAAGCGAATGGACGAAGCACTTATAAAAGTAAAAGAGTAAACTTTTTAGCTTATACAAAGGGAATAGTATGAATACCAACTTAAATAACAATAGAAATACATAGAAAAGAAATGTAAATGCAACAAATAGTGAAATTCACGTAGGTTACAGAACTAGGTGTAACTAAAACTGACATAGAAAACACTGTGGGTAACTAATGAAAGATAATGTTCATACGCTGAAAATACACTCAACATAAACAACATAACAATATAAAGTAAATACTCATATATTAAAATGCTGTTTCCTTAATTTAACAGTGAGTCTCGCAACGTTTTTTCTTTATTAAGGTTTCTAATAGTTTTCTTATAACGCGCTTAAATTTTAAAGAAAGATTACGTCATGAGATTTATTATTTTGAGAACTTTACTATTACTGTTACATGTAGTATATTAAAGCTATAAAAATTCAATAACACATAAAGGCAATTATAACAAATATAATAGAGAATGACTCTAAGAAACATAGAGTATTTGTTGTTGTTGTTCAAACTCATGCAGCACAAGGATGGTGTAGACTCATATTGAGTTCCAAACTAAGCAATGTTGAAATTATTACAATTGCAATTGGAAGTTTGTATAGTCATGTTAAAAAGTCTAAATGGGTTATGAAATTTTTAGAGAAACAGAATGCAAGTAATAAGGATATTGTAATTCATTTGGATGGATCTGATTTTATTGTTTCTGATGGAGAAAATATGAAAATACTGTGGAATATTTTTCCATGACAACATCAGAGTGTTATACTCCTCAGTTTGATTTGCTTATGAGCTCAGATCACAAAGACTATAGAGTAAGATGCTATTGGTTTTTAATGTCAGTGACAGAAAAGAGAAACACACAAAATTACCTCATTTACTGAAATCATCTCCAAGTGGAAAACCTTATCTTAGTGGTGGTTTAATAGCAAGATTTTGGGCATTTAGGAAATTTGAATGTACATCCGGAGAGTTATTAAAAAGAAGCGACAAATGGTCGCCAGAACAAAGTATTTACAAACCATTGCTAATATGGTGTGTAATTCAGGAAGAAGCTGTTGGGCAAAGATATTTGGTTTGAAGAGAGGAATAATTGGATTGGATTATGAGGAAAGATTTTTTACTATTCCCAGTAGTGGGGTGATTGGACAAGCCCCATTCATTCATTTTCCAGGTCAACCAATTGCATGAGAGGAGAAAGCAAGACTGATTGTGAAAAATCTTACTTGGTATAAAGAGTTGAAAGAAAGAAAATTTAATTCGAAGGGTATGAGAAAAATAGAAACTAATGTAGTAGGTGGAGAGAAATTTGATTTTGTATATGAAGAAATTTGTGACAGTTCATTTAAGAAAGGGGGCTTGTTTAGAGCAAAGAAGTTGTGAATGACGCAGCAAATGCAGCGTGCTACTACCAATGCAAGAACTTAACTGCTAATGTCACGAATAAGGTGAGCCAATTTTCCTGCGGTGCAAAGTTGAAACACCGTAGCCAGCTTCCTTTCACATTTGGTTTGCAATTAAGATAATGCTAACAGAACGCTAACTGCCAACGAAGAAAAGCGGCAGACCAAGATTAGAAGGGAACACAGTTGCAAGCAGACTATGAAGCTCTATTACCCTTTGCTGATCTTTTTGAGCGGTGTACTCACAAACCGCGGCAACGGAACCGCGGAAAATGCAAAAAAGTTCGCGACGCTTTGCTCGGCACTGAGGGCGGCAAGGGCAACAGTAACAGATGCGGTGTATCTGGGTGACGACAGTAACGACAAAGTGCCGGAAGTTGTACGGGCTTTGTACGCAACCACTTTAGACACCAGTGATTACCAAAACAAAACCTTCGGGGTATTTACTGTCGAAACAGACTTTAAGAATCTGAAGGAACACATCGCGACGGCAAAGGACGAACACAGCAGATTAGTTTACAAGCTAGCTGCAGACTCTCCAATAAAGCGCATGGTAAACTTCAATCTTTACAAAATATACAACGAAAGCAATAAAATAGTAGCGGACATAAGAGCAGCGAAGCAGGCATCTGAAACCCTAACAAAAGAAGCGCGCCAAAACTTGGCACAAGCAATAACAGGTAACCCAGACAGGGCCACTCCCACGAAAGATGACTTTGACACTCGAGCGAATGCGTGTACTGAAAGCGCGGCCGGAGAAGCGGGCAAAAGCCTAGCGGCCGACCTGATTTGCCTATGCAGCGGCACATCGCAAAGCGCCGACCTTTGCATCAAAAGCCTAACCGACACAAGCTACGTCGCAGGGACAGCAGCCAAAAACCAAGCAGCGCTAACAGCATACACAACCATTGCAGCAAAATGTCCGGCATTCGAACCAACCATCGAGGCGACACCAGAACTGCTACAGACAGCAATAAGCCTTTTCGAGTCTGAGCTGGGCAATTCAGCCTACACTGGCAACAGCGGCAACTCGATACATTTCATACTCGGCCAAGGCGCCGGGGCAGACTGCAGCGGCGCAGACTCCAGCACGATCTGCGTAGATTACACAAAAACTGTAGCCGGCGGCACCGTAATGAAGATCCCATGGGTATCAGCGCTAACGACGGCAGCAGCGAAGTTAAAACAGGCCTAGGCGAGCAGAGAAAAACTAGAAGCGCTACGTGCTGAATTAAAAAGTCACACTCGCCTAGCCTGGAAAGCAGTCGGTTTACTCGAACTTCAAGGAACTCTTCAATCTGCAAGCGGCCAGGGACCAACAAAAATACAAGTGACTGAGAAGGATTGCAACAAACACCAGTCAAAAGCCGAGTGCACAGAACCCTTCAAATGGGACGAGAATACCACTGATAAAACTAAAAAATGCTCATTAGACCCTAAAAAGGCAGCAGAACAAGTAAGAGAGAGACCAACAGAGGGAACAGGAGAAACGGGATGTGCAAGACATCAAACCAAAACGAACTGTGATAATGATAAAGCAGGTGGCAGAGACAATTGTGTATTTATAAAAGGTAAAGATAGTAAAGATGACAACGATACAAAAAAGTGCCGAAATGGCAGTTTCCTCGTCAATAAGAAATTGGTTTTCATTGCTTCTGCATCTATAAATTTGGGAACATTTTAGAATTCTAAAGTTTTTAAGAATTTTATCTCCGTTCGTTGAAGTTTTAGAAAATTCATTTTCCTAAGAATTTGCTATAATTTGACTGTTCTAACCATTTTTTGATAAAAATGTAAAATTAGTAAAAATTAAACAGAAATACTAGTAAAATGAACTTTTGTTTGGCCCATAAATGTAAAGTAGTAGAGTGATAAATATAGAAATTGACTAGTATTCATATTTATTTTGTTTTGTGCGTACGATAGATATTAGGTGCAACTTAAAGTTATAATAATAATAAAAGTGATAATAATAAAAGTGATAATAATAATGATAATAATGATAGAAGAGTGTTGTGAGTGTGTATCATTGTTGGAATAAAACATCCAGTAATCCAAGAATTGAAAGGCGAGGTGTATGTGGAAGAAAATATTATGCTTAATTTGAATACGGACAGCGTATAAAGAGATGTTCAGCTGCAGATTGTGAAAGTCCTGCAGCAACTAAATGGTAGGAAATATGGTACCCGGCAAAGGAAGTAGCAACTTTTGAGTCGAATTTTGCAGCGAAACGTACAACCGCTATAGCAAAGGAAGTGAAAAAACCATAGGGACACCAACGCAGATGTGAATCCCGTAAATAAGCGTTACCTCAACCTGGGTAAGACATACAGTACGGTTAGTAAGGTACCTTATCCTCAGAGACATAATGCTTACACGCTGTTAGTTATAAAAACAATAGAACAAAAAAGCAACTGTAGAAGCGACATGTGAACTACGAAAACGCATGTAATCAGCGGCTGGTAGGATGACAACAATTAGGCAGCATCATAAATTTTTACAAGTATATTTATTAGTATTGACAGTCTTTTGATGTTTTCTAGAATAACTTACGAATGCGCCTAACGTCAACACAGTGTGATTTAATAGGTTTTCATAACGTTAACTCAGCGTTTTGTAGCATACTGTAGTTTAGAATTTGAAGTTTAAATAGAAAACGCGGCAAACACAGAGAGAGTTGCTTCGAAAGAACGTCGAATAGATGTTGAAGTAAACCAACAACGCTGCAGATACAACATCTGAAGGCCAACCGGTGAAAAATACAACATGTAACGGCTGACAGCAAAGCAAACTGGGAGACAAATTGAAAACCAGCAGTTCCTTCAACGAAATATTCCAATCGCAATAAGGTACCAAACTCCCTCTATATTTTACCATTCTACACTAAAGCCAAGCCCGCAACGTCAACAGCTCATTGCTCCTAGCATCAAAAGCTGTCATCACTAACAGCAAAAGCAAATAAATGAAACAAATGTATACAAAAACAGCAGCACTAATAGCGGTGCTTCTGGCGCCAGAAGTAGCGTTCACAGCTACCGACGAACATGTGAACGTACTAGAACTACAAACCCTGTGCCAGCTGGTTATCCTCGCCGATACGGGCATAACCGACGAGCTCCCAAAACCATTAACGGAAGAGGTAAGCGACGAACTCGAAAGACTGAACTTATCGGTAGCACCAAACTCTTGGCGGGGAAAGTTGAAGACTGTGGCTACAACAGACACCCCGGAGCCGGAACCTTGCCTTCAAACACCCCAGGCGAGACCTGCTCAACACAATACGAGCGGTGGGAAGCACTGAACATTGCAATGCATGCAAAAGAAAACAACCAAAAATATAAGAAATTTAGCGACACCAAGCTTTTTTCACCCACCGGAAGGGCGGCCACAATCGCTATCAGTGCAGCGGTGGAACAAGCACTAGAGCTTAAAGACAATTACAACCGTGAGCTAGCGGAAATCCCACCAGAACTAGCGATGACAGCAGCAGAATACGTAAAACAGGCAGTATACAGCAGCAAAGCGCCCACTGGCAGCCCAACGCCCGAATGCACACCAACACTCGGTGGCACAAAGGCAACCGACTGCAAGCTACCAAAGGCTGGAGAAGCAATATGTATTTCAATGTTGTGTCTCTGCGCGCAGGACGGAACACAAAACAAACAGGTCTGCGGCACGAGCGCAAGCCCAGATCCCAGCGGATGGACGTGGGCAGACACAAACAAGCAGGCGATCTGGGGCCACATACACAGTGTGTGCAAAGCGAAAGCACCACCAAAGCTCGACGCAGCAACACTAGCAGCAGCGGTAACTTCAGTTCAGACAATAATCAAGCATCACAGCCACGCCAGCGGTGAATCGCTAGTAATCGGCACACCAGGGAACAACCCAAACTGTGCAAAAGAAAGCGGCAAGGCATGCGTCAACCTCGCAGGAATGCAGGTAAAGACTGCAACTGCGCCAACAGAGGACCTAACGTGGCTGCGGACCTTAGAAGCTGCAAAAAAACGATTAGAACGCGATGCCGAGCTCACAAGGGAAAGAACACGAGTAGCAGCACGCATAAAGGCGCTTCAGAAAAAAGCGGCAATGATTGTCGCACACCTCGACCGGACCGATGATAAGACAGCCGTCTCAGCAGCTCAAGCGCAACAAGTGGCCGACAAAAGCAAAGCACCGGAGGAGCAATGCAACAAAATGAAAGGCGAAACTGAATGCAACAACAAGCCTTACTGCAGTTATAACGAAACAGAAACCGACACAAATAAAAAGTGCAAATTTAATTCAACAAAAGCTGAAAAAAGTGGAGTCCCTGCAACACAAACTCAAACAGGAGGGTCTGAAACAAAAATAGAAAAACGCAAAGGGAAGGAACAAAAAGAATGCACAGATGGTTGCAAATGGAAAGGCAAAGAGTGCAAAGATTCAAGCATTATCCTCAACAAGCAATTAGCTCTAATAGCTGCTTCTTTTGTGAGCTTTGTAGCATATTAAGGATTTTTTTCAAATTTGTAAAATGTATGAACTTTTGTTTTTTCAGACGCTTTGCTAAATATATATTTTATAACACATTTAATGACGTTTGAAAACTATTTTTTTATAAAGTATACATGCAAATATCCTATGGGTGTAGAGTAGTAGGATGATATGGTATGCAAAGGAGTGCTATTATAATTTATATTAAGGATATTTGTTAGTAAAATAAATAGTAATTTTTAAAATGGAAATAACAACAGTCATAACCATAATGAAGATAGAAGAGTGTTGTGAGCGTTTATATACTAATATTATAATGAGCGGTTTTATCAACGACTGGAAAAAAGTACTCACGCTTTAAACAATGGAAAGAATGCAATGAGAAGAAGTGAATGACAGAACCAGTTAGTGACAGGAAGAAACAAACAGGGAAAGGTATATTATTAAAAGACATGCAGGACGGTAGAGAAAAATGAGAAAAGAGACGGATTATATGGAGTATCAAACAAAAATTTTCCGACGAGCATCATTATACACATTGAGATGACAGAGAGAAAAATAAGTAAGAAGGAAAGTGAAGTGTGCAGCCCAGACGGTGTCACTATTTTGTCCACGACGGCAACTACAGAAGTTTCAAAAGTTCTGATGATGCAGGAGTCATGCCAATACAGGTTGTTGTAGCTGAGACAGCAAAAAAGTATAATTATTATCGTTTTTGAACACATTGATGCAGGTAACTACTGTAATTTGAGAAAAATACATAGAGGAGAAATGTGAAGTATTCTATGGGACAGCAGTATTAATAGTGTGTAGCAGAACTATATGCGGCTCAAGGTAATTTCTAAAACTCTGATCATAGATTCGTTCTCAGAGATAAGCTGCGGGACATTACTACAATCTTTTTAACAGCTTACTCATCATAATATCATGGAATTACTTATGTAAACACCTTAGTAAATAAAACTTACTTATTTTCTTAATATCTACTTTAATTTTATAAACATTCATAGTTTTCTAGTAACATGGAAGTAGTATGCTATGCACCATATAGAAAGTATCTATGCAAAAGTATGCTGTTTATCTTTTGTTGTCATGGGGATTAGTTTATTTGTATCGCTATACAGCTTGTTTAGTGAAGGTAAATCCATTTCACTTAAAATTGTCGAGGATGAGTATATGAGATTTGTTTTGAAGGATGTGAGGAAGATTTGTAAAAACGAAGATTATTTGGTTGTGGCTGGAATACCTTCAATAGATAATGATAAAAGATTTAGAAGGAGAATCTTACATAGAGAAACTTGTTGGAGTTATCCTGAAGTTGCGAAGAAGTCAAATAATTTTAGTGGGAAGTTGATTATAGTATATGCCCTTTAACCTCATACAAACAACAATTGCTAACTCAGAGAAAGTGTTGGAGAGAAAGGATATTCAAATCAAGATGTTATTATTTTACCTGTTTGTGATGTGAATCCAACAACAAATAAGAAAGTGGGAGAGCCGGGTAATTGGGGATGGGAAGCGGAACTCACGATGAGTAGAAAAACATATTTGTGGTTCAAATTTGCAGTTGAAATATTTAAACCAACTATTTCCTATGTAATGAGGGCAGATGATGATATATTTATGAGAGTGCCTTTGTATCTAAAATATCTGGAGGTGCTTCCACGAGAGAAATTAAATATGGGGAGGGCATTGGGTGAACTTAACGAGTATATTGGAAAACTAACGTGGTATGTTGTTGGGTATGCAAATACAATTTCAAGATATATCGTGGGAGAAATAGTCGGATATTCGGCCATTTACAAACTATTATTCAGCAGAGTGAGTTTTCGAAACTTTGACAAATATATTGAATATGCTGTACTGAACGAGAATATAATGATTGGAGAACTTATAAGGAACAAATTGAAATTTGAAGGTTTACTGACAGTGGTTATGCAAGATTGTCATTATGTAACGCATGTGGAAAGGCCACTAAGTCGATTTGTAAAAGGCAATCCTAAACTTATTGTTTTCCACCATATTACAGAAGATGACTACAAGTGGCTAATGAGGAACCCACAAAAAACAAATGAAGCGCCGGCACGAAATAAATTTAAAACCAGAGAAATAACATCATGTTAACACGAATTTCAATGCTGAATACTACACTAAAGCACTACATCGCATCTTTCTAGCTTGGTACCTGTTCACAAACAATAAATACTTTGCATCCCAAAGGCTTTATAATAATAAAACTAAGGAGGCGACTATAACACAGATAACCTCACCAAGAAGATACACAAGAAGTGGAAAAGTGTCGATGAACAGTAAATTGTTTCGCAATACTGGTAACCTGGACCGGTGCTGGCGCCAGGGGTGGCAACATAGCAGAAGGAGCAAACAAAAAAAAAAACACAGCTCTCTGTACCTTCGTAGCTCTGGCGCAGGGAAAAATAGAGGTCGCACAAAAGCCGGTAATAGACACTGAAGCCTACAACTATATAAAGGCCTTAAATTTCTCCACAGCGGAGCGTGAATGGCAAGACAGTTTCTACAAGGATGGAAAAAAGTCAAAAGTGCACGCTGATGCACAGGACTACCACAAAAAAATCTCGGATTTTGCAGAGCACTGGGCGGATTGGAAAGCAGCTGCAGAAGCCTTTGCAAGCCAACGGTAGAAAATAAGCTAAAAGAAGAAGCAGCTTTAAAATTATTCGGAAAAGCCAAAAAACTAGCCCACGCAAAACTGAAATCAGTAGCGGAAAAGGCGTGGAAACTCAAAAAGCGGTTGCTGCAGCTATCTACAGGAGCGGAGAAGCTAACGGAAACGATAGCAATAAACAAAATCAAAGAAGCAGCCTTTGGTGTCTCAACGGCGACACCAGCGTCGGTAACACAGGACGAAGCGTTCGGATGCGCCATCAACAGAGATGCCAGAGAGAACGTCTGTGTCGGGGAGGCCGCCTCAAAGAAAGTCAAAAGTGCAGTGACGGCATTAGTCTGTCTGTGCATGAAGTCAACGAAAGTGAGCTACACCGCACAGACAGGATTCTGCACAGACAAAGCGGACGGAACGACAGGCTGGGACAGCGCGACATCATCTCCGAACACAGGAGACACAACCAAAATAGCGAAAAGCTGTCACAGCAAAAAAGGACAAGAAATAACACCCAGAAACCTAATAGCAGCGACAGAAAAACTAAAAAGCCTAATCCACACTGACGGCACACACGGTTATTTAGGAGCCTAAAAGGCAAGTGGCTGCAATGCCTCGAGCGGCCACGGTGTTTGTGTAAAATTTACCGGCTATTTAGCAGACCCCGACACAACGATAAAGAAACTAACATGGCTAACCTCCATAAACGACTTAGCAACTCAACTAAACGAGAGACAGGAAGCAAAAGCGGTAGCGGACAGCATCAACGACAAACTTAAACAACTCTCTAACGCCGCAGCAGCAGCAGTAGCAGAAGCTGAAACAACCGCTTCAGAAGAAAGTTAGACCGCGATCATTAACGGCAAAACAAAATCAAACGTCAAAACTGCTCCGTGCAGCGCTAAGACAAACACGACATGCACAGGGGCAGGGTGTAAATGGGAAGGAACAGGTGAAACAGAAGGAACATGCAAACCTAAAGATAAAAAAGAGAAGACAAACGAAGCAGGGACAGAAGCTGCAACTGGATGTGCAAAACACAAACCAATAAGGCCGCTTGTGAAAATGACAAAATAGGCGATAAACAAAATTGTGCATGGAGGAAGGGTAAAGATGATGAGCCTAATCTAGAAAAAGAAATGTGCCGTTATTCCGGCATTTTACTCAATAATAAATTGGCTCTTATGGCTCCTAAGTTCATGAGATTTGTAGCATTTTGACTATTCTAAAATTTCAATGGGTTTTGCTCAATATTATGAAATTTTTCACTTTGAGATAATTTGTTATATTTTAAAAATATTTGCTACAAATTTATTTATTTTAACAGTTTTTGATAAAAATGTACAAAACAGAAAATTTTTTAATAATTTGAGAAGGGCGAACTTTTACTATGAAAGTGACTTATAGGATTTAAGAAACAGGATGATACAGTGTAAAAAAATTCTACCGTAATTTGGGTCATTATTTATTATTGTATAAATATCAGTGATGATTAAAATATGAATAGTAACAACAATACTAATAATAATAATTATTATTAGTATAGAATAGTGTTGTGAGTATGTATGTACTAATATTGTAATCACAACAGTTACGGATTCAAAAAATATATATAGGCACTTGAAACAATGGTAAGAGTGCAATAGGGGTAAGTAAGTTAGTGAATGAAATAAAAAAGGAAAATTATTAAAGGAATTGGAAGGATGATATGGGAGGAAAATAAGATGAACTATGATCAGTGTCATACACAAACATGGCTATAGACATTTTTGTGCACATGGTGAAGAAATTATGGTCAATTAGAAAAAGGCATGGTCCTGTATATAGAGAAAATAGAGTCGCTACAACTACACAAAAATGAACTGCAAGAGGAAAACGACTGAGTACGGCATGGCTAATATTCTTCTAAGAACTCTTTGAAAAATACATTAATTTCAGATAAGATACTATGGTAGAAATAAAGGGATATGCTGCATACAACTCAGATGCTAAAAACCATCACAATCATCAAAAAGTTTGTCTCGGAACAGAAATAACAAAAGTGTCGAAGAACTGCGCAAGAGAACAGATTATTGTTGACACCAACCTCGCGAAAAGTTTTTAAGGCAGCAGAAAATTAGGAAGAATAACACCAAGCTGCAGAATATGTCAACAGAGAAAGTTAAAAATAGAAATAAAGCTGTTATTGCATCACGAGACGCTGTAGAAATGATGAATGTTTGTGGATCTTAAACTAATGCAAATACACAAAGGTACTGTACGGAAGAAATCGTTGGTTTTTTCTTTAAGTGAAGTCATAAGAATTAGTAAAAATGTGGTTAAATGGCTAATTCAGTAGATTAGAAGCAGACTAACTGAAATAATGCACGTAAATCCTTCCTAGTAGTCCGAAACTAGTAAAGAATAGTTGTTTCTTGTAAGCTTTTTATTTCACAGCTTTCTTTATTGTGACCACAGAAGAAAAGCAATAATAGTCGAATAAATAGGTCTGCTAGAAGCGGTTGTATTTCACTTGGAATAAAAGCGTATAAAAAGAGATATAAGAAACATGTTTCAGCATCAGCTCTGGTCTAGATAAGCCATAAGTGGAAGAAAGGAAACAAAAAGACAAAAATAATGTTTGAGGGTAATGAAGCAAAAAGATAAACGGATGTAGTAACTAAGAAAGTTTAATAAAGGCCGCTGCAGACACCAGAGATGTAACTATCAGCACTATATGTTACAGATCACTGAAAAATGGCGCTAAAAAGTTGAGCACGGAGCTTATTCTTACAGATATGCCCATGACGGAGTTATGGCAGCAAAATCTTTGTGATGCAAGTAATGCAGAGACAAAATGGCCAATTTAGTACATTCAACAAAAAATAGAAGAATCAGAAACGACATCTCATATAAAAAAATTTATAAACAAAAGGAAGCCTGTATGTAGGTGTGAACCACCACCACCAACAAGAAACAACGTATCCAAACTTCAAATATTGCACCTATGTCAGCCCAACGTGATGCCGAAAAACACATTGGTGCAGACGACACTGTAAAACAGCCAACTGTAAAGCTGTCAATTCACAGTGCACCTCAAACTCCAAGGAGCCATAAACCTAGGTTTATCCCATCACACTTCAATCATACGACAACAGAAAAAAATTGCACACAACACAAGGAAGATCAGCTGCGTCGCGGCCGCAACAAGCAGCAGAAAAACAAAAACACACTAACGTTGGCGAAACACAACAGCAACCTGCTGAACCTGCACGAGACAGACAGAAACTGAGGCTGCAAGATAACAAAAAAGGTAGCAAGTCAGCAGTTGCCTCAAGTAACAATGTTCAATGGTTTCCGACTCACAATAAGCCTGGCAATGTGCTTATTTATGCCCAAAGAGTCGCATGCAGCCAAAAAGGGCATAAAAGTGTCGGGCCTCAATCTCGTGTGCAAGTTATCGAATAGCCTAAAAGACACTACCAATTACGTAGAGCAGGCTGTCTCGGACGCGATGACCATCATATCAGCGGCTGCCAAGACGCAAGCCCAGTTAACACTAGCAACTCTGAAGTCTCCGAAGCCGCTCCATCCAAAAAAAAAATTTGTAATTACACACACACGCAGGCAAATAGAGACAGCAATCAACTCAAAGACAACGTGCCAGGAGCAAGCAAAAAAGCTGGTGCAGCGGCTCTAGCTGCAGACAGAATAGACGAATTTGGCGAATTGCTTTTCGCCACAAAAGGCAGCAAAAACGGTCAGTTCTGCGTGACACAAGACGACGGCAACACACTCGCCACAGCAGACCACCTGGAAGAATGCTTCGTCGACGGAGCCTGGAGAACAACGCTAGGAACAAAGGACATTAAAACGGCTCAAAACGCAGAAGCCAACATTCCCAAAGCAGCCGACTGGACAACCACCGCTCACAGAGCAACCAACGACAGCTGCAAGCTGCTGTCCTCCGACAATACGGACGGCTTCGGGCACAGTGCGGCGGCCGCGGGACCGATACCAGCAATGGGCGGCTTGCTGTTCATCCATACGTCGGATACTTCGACGTCTGTTTTCGCAAACATAAACGGCGGCTTACCGACGGGGAGCCCGATCAGGGAATACAACGATATCCCGCAAGAAAAATTAAACAACTTACGTGGCGGGGCCCTAGACAAACTTGCCGCCATAAACAAACTAGGAACTGGCGACGAGCCGAACATACCAGAGACCAAAAACCCAAAGAAAGACTTGGGAGACGCCGACCAAGAAGGGACATATGACATCACGGCAGAGGAACTAAACACCATAAGCAAGCAGCTTAAGAGCTTTGTAGAAGACGACTCAGAGACCATAACGACAGAACTAAAAAAACTGGAGATAACACTGATAGATCAAGCTTTAAAGGGAGAAAAACCTGCAGCAGAATGTAGAAACACCAGCAATAATGCACAAAAGCAGGAGGAGTGCAAGCAACACAAACCAAAGAAGAACTGTGAAGATAAGGGTTGCAAATGGGATGGGACAGAAGCTGAAGGCACATGCGAAGCACATCCGGAAGAGAAGCAAAGCCAAGGAGCAGAGAGAGCTGCAGAAAAAAACAACAGAGAAATGCAAAGGGAAATTAGATAAAGATTGCAAATCTCCGGATTTGAAATGGGATTGAAAAGAGTGCAAAGATTCCAGTTCTATTGTAAATCAGAAATTTGCTATGATTGCTGCTGCTTTTATGAGTTTGGTAGCATTCAGAGACTTTTTTCTCAATTTTATGAATTTGATGAAACTTACTAAAATTGATATATTTTAACACCTTTTGACGAAAATGTTAAATCTCCCTGGTGACGCCGGCCATCTCATCGTGGTTCCAGGATTTATTGCTCCATCCCGAAGGAAGCCAAGTGTCCGAATCATACTTTTTCAGACAGGATTTGGGAGGGCAACAGGATTTTGACAACCAGAAAAGGAGCAAGAAGAAACATCAGCACTCTGGAGTGAAGAAATATGTGAGACTGCTCCTCTGCACGTCCGAGCGCGCCTCGATTAGGATACGTAGGCTTATACTACTTAGCGGAAATGTGGAACAGAATCCCGGTCCCATCATTTGTGGAGCCCAGTGGAATGCTGGGGGTCTTTCTCAGGTGAAACGGATTGTCTCATGGAAGAAGCTCCACGAGAATATGGTAGTCTTCTGTCTATCGCAGGAGACTCACTTGGCAGCAGAATAATATTATGCATTAAAAATCAGTGGATAACAACACATGGGAATGGAAGGCTTTCCACATGGTGTTGGGGTATCAATTTTTGTCAAAGATAGCACGGGAGTCTTCCAAGGTCCAAAGGAGGAGGAACTGCCGAAAAGAGTCTCGGCAACACTGATGTGTTCAACTAATCCAATGTTAACTATAAAGTCAGTTTACTTCCAACAGAAGGAAGATTTCACTACCTCCACGCTTGATAGCCTTAAGAGCTAAACTAGAACACTGGTGATATGATCCTATACAACGCACATCACGAGTCATGGGACCCGCTTCACTCAAATGATACAGCGGGAGAATGCATTGTAGACTGGTGTCCACAAAATGATATCAAGATTGCAAATGATGGCACCCCAACAAGAATTCCTCACACGGAAGCCATGTCGTTTCCAGACGTTAGGATGTACAGATAATGCGAGGTCACAAGATGTGAAGCAAGTCTCAGTTCAGATAGTGGGCACTACTGGATAATATTTGAGGTGTGCATTGGCATTGGTGTAGAAACGACTGCCATTTCAAAGCTACGAAGGGTACTGTATGCTTGGAATAAAGCAAATTGGCGTGAGTTTAGAAAATTGTGTGAAGTGAAAATGTTGAAAAAATTAAGGAAGTCTGGAAAGAATGTGGATGCCATGACTGAAGCAGTGACTAAAGGCATTCGCACAGCAGCAAAGAAAATCAAAAATAAAGGTAAGGGTGTATCGCCACCCTTCTGCACACGAGAATTGACATAACGTGACGCAAAAATAAGGGAGTGTACAAATGAGAAGCATATAGAGATGCAATTATATACAAGAGAAGGAAGGTTCTTGCTGAAACTTCCATACAACAATAGAAGGAAAATGTCTCGAAGATGTCAGTGACCGATACAAAATGTTGGAATTTAGTAAATCCCAGATATGCACCGAGACCACTGATATCTTCTGTTCTGGTAGTAAATAGTCACCCTCTAACACGCAGAGAGCAAACTAATAAACTAGCACAGATGTATAGAGAGCGGCTGACGAAAACTTCAGATGCTCCTTCCATGAGTATACCTTATCGAATGAGCGGAGTATTCGCACCAACAACGATGGCAGAACTTGAGAGAGTACTGAAGGAACTGTCTTCAGGCACTTCCATCAGTAAGGACAATATACATTGTGAACGGTTAGTTAAAGCAATTAGGAAGCTACAGCAAGAAATATGTGACCTCAAGCAATTCAACTGTAGCCTACAGAGACACCGGGTGCCGGAGAAGTGGAAGCATGTTGCTATTGTATCACTACTCAAACCCAACAAACCGGCCAAGTGTATGTTATCTTTCCAAACCATCACACTCACTTGCACCATCTGTAAACTCAAGGAGAGGTTTGTAGAGAGAGTAATACGAGACACAGTAGAATGTAAGCTACAACCACAGTAAGCTGGTTTTCGTCCGGTGAGCTCTACGTTAGACTCCTTGATGACACTCACAGACTACATGACGTATAGAATAGCAGAAGAGAGCTGCAGCGGTATTCATAGATTATGACAGGGCAATAGACTCTGTGGATCACAGGTGCATAATAGATGCACTAAAAAGATATGAGGTAAGCGTGCACACACTGCGTGGGTTTGAAACTTTTTTGGAGTGACGGACTGCAGTTTAACGAGTAAACGGCACTCTTTCAAAGAAAATACAACTCACGTGTGGTGTTCCATAAGGTTCCGTGTTAGGGTTAGGGTTGGGGCCGTTGCCATTCATTATCGCAATGGACTCCCCCAGCGTGAAATTAAATGCCATAACATCCCTTAAAGACTGGTTCTTCGGAGACGACATCATGATAGTATGCTCTAACACTGACTGGGAAGCTATTCGGCAGACACTGCAAACAGGAATGGATTGTATATCGAGCTGGTCAGCAGGATTGTGCATGGAGGTGTCTGAAGAAAAACCGGAATATACGTTATTTGGGGTGAGAGACAGAGACACATTACACCTAATGCTGTGAGAACACAGATTAAATGAGACGAGAAATTTCAGACAACTTGGGGTGACAATACAGCCAAACAAAGAGCTGAGTAAGCAGACATGCTCACACCCCACAAGCAGCATCAAATGTGAGATTAATGAAACCAAGGGCTGTTGCATCACCCGAATGTGGGGAAGGTAAAGAAAGCGTTCGAGCATTTTACTTAACCTTAATCCAGGCAAAGTTATCCTATGGTATCGCTTCGTGGTCGTTCAATACTTCTCTATCAAAAAAAGGAGAGACTTGAACGAGTACAAGCGCAGGCGGCACATGTTATGGCGGGTATTTCAAAGCACTTGAATCGGCAAGATGTCATGAATGAGGTCAAACTTCACAAAATAGATGATATTGCTCAGAGACGAGAAATAGAATACTATTTAACCACACAGGCAAACGGTAGGGCATCAGCCGATATGGTGGGGAAAATGTTCCCACCCATTCGTCCGATACACACGCGACTGCAGAGTGTGTAACACCTGTATGAAGAAGTAGACAGACCGGAGAAGCCACACATGGCAAGTATATTGCAACTGGTGAGGAGACCGTACTTCAACACCACAACACCAGGTGGTCTCCATTCTGACGCTTCCGACAGAGAAAAAAAGACACACAATGCAAAGGGTACGTAGATTCAAAGACTACGATTATCAAGTGTGTATGGAAGGGTCGGTGATACTAAACGAATCCTCTGGTTCCGGCGCGATAATATAATCCAGACAAGGTAATGCAGTAAAAGTGAAGAAATGAGCAGGCAGATTAGCGTGCAGATACAGAGCCAAGCGTGTAGCCATGAATGCAGGACTTATAAAATTCAAGTCGGTAATAAAGATCAACGAGAGCATAAAAACGGAAGTGGCAATATTTACAGGCTCGGTATCCTTATTAATGGCAGTAAAAAAAGGTTCTGAGGTAGTGACGGATTCCATATTCTTGCGCATATAGAATCTGATCCTACACTTCATGAAACCCAGATTAGTCATGTAGTTGCAGTTTGTTTTTTCGCATTGCGGTATCCTGCGAAATGACAAAGTAGACGAGTTCGCAAGCAAGCAAAACCACGTGCTGCAAACTTACCCTGAATGGATCACCGACATTTTCACAGGTATAATGCGCCAATTACGTAATCAAGCACAACGCGGCTTTTAGGAGGGCCGTGCCCCAACACACACCGCAGCGCTTTACTAAACCATATAAAACCGACACCCAAAAAAGAAAGGATCTTGAGAGAAAAGATGAGTCACTGTTAGCTCGATTTGGAACAGGGGCTTCAAAAACATTGTGAATAGTTACATAGGGTGATCACACGGCAGATTGACGAACTGGAATATAGATGGTGTACAAACCATACGGGGAACATTCTCAATACCCCTTGCCACACTAAAAACATTGTAAAGATGGAAGACAATGAGGAAGGCGAGGTGGCATTAGCTACAAGACAGAATGAACAGATCATATGCCCATTATGAAATATCATGTGTGCAAGATAGCAAGCGGGAGTTTTTTACATAATGAAAGTACGTCAGTGGGTTCGTGAAAATACACTAGCTGCATTAAAGAGGGAGCCAGGAGTAGCACAGGCGTATAATGGCATCTATCGATGCCACGTATGTGGTAAAGTATTCGACCGAAAGGAACTACTGCCACAACAGCCTCCGAAAACTCCAGTAGTAAGGACAGAGCGACAAAAGAGGAAGCGAGAAGAAGAACATTCGGTACAAACTGTCGGCAAGTGTTAATGCTGCCCCAAGCAGTATGCCACGTATGACTTGTTGACCACACATATACGACTGAAACATCCCGAAAAGAGAAACCGATGAAACACGAAAAAACGGAAATGCAGGATGTGAGCAGCGAAGATGAGCAAGAACAAGTACAACAAGTATAAGAATCTCTCCTCTGCAAACAGGTGTACAAAAGCAAAACCTAGCTCACCAGACATAAGTGGAATCCGGAGCAGAGCAAAGAGGAACCAAGCGCACAACTACAGGAAGCACTGCGGGAGAGAGGAGCATGTAAGGTATGCGGTGAAGAATACCACCATAGCTGGACGTTCCGCCATATGAATACAAAGCACCATGGGCATGATATCTCACTTAGTCCATATCCGATAAAGATAAGCAAATCGACGAAGGAGATATCAAAGTCACAATCAAAGGAAGACACTAGTTGCGACAACAAAAATAAGGATGACGATGAAACACCACTTTGTGTTTGCGGCAAATGCAAGAGGGGTTTCAAAAGCAAGACATAACTAACACGCTTCAAGTGTGTGAGCATAGAAAGAAATGGCACGAAAAGTGAGAATGTGAACAACCACCATAGAGCAGCTAAATAACTAGATACAACTACCAAAATGGGTCGAAGCCTGGCTCAATAAATAGAGCACTTCTCAACTCAGACTTGTTACACACAATTAAAATTTGAACTTCACGACAAGAAAGAGAAGAAGAGAGACTGAGCATGACACGCCAAAAGGTGAGAAGAATACGAGAGATCAGAGAGAGGATCCGAAACACAAACAGCAGAGGAATCAAGGTCACACAGAAAACCATCGTAGAGAGTTTGCATGTAGCAGGTTTGAGATCATCTACATGTCATGGTGTGCACTAGTATGGCATACAAGCACACACCACCAAAATGCAATCACTGTAAAGAGGGAGTGTGAGGAAAGACTCCTTGAAATCACACCACTGGCTCCTCTCGTGCACTAAGGCGCACAAGAAATATCTAACAATGCACCTCCAAGAAGCACATGGACAAGCACGTGGCTCTGATAGGCGAAATGAGCTAAAAGAGAAATGAAAAGAAACATCGATTCACCTGTTACAGTGTCTGTCTTTGAGTAAACTTAGGTCTGAGCATGAAGTAGACAGTCCGAAAGGGGAAGATATATACTTTGGTGTTAAGCTTACCAACTTCCCAAGGGCAGTCTTCTTGCCAACGGCAATTCCGGTTCCCGCTATAGACACGAAGAAACTTATAACCCCAAAATGTATAAAGAGAGGAAGGTCACTTTCATGCTAAATATCCACTGACTACATGCGACACATTTGGATGACAACCAGTAAGATTTTCCTCAAATGATGTAAGTCAATATTCAAAGGGCGCTTCCTCAACAATGCTTGGTTATCCATGTCCCACAGGAAGAAAAAAGTGGCGAATGGTGAGGGTAAGAAACGTATAGCTGTAGAAAGTATTCACCATGAACGTTTATGTAGATCAATTGAAGTGCGTACAGATTAATGAAAAATAAAAAAATTATTTTTTTTCAAAATTCTCAAAATTTTACATTACCATGAAAAGACTTTAAAATATATCAAATTTTAGTAAATTCTCTAAGCATGCCAAGTTTCATAATTTTTGAAAAATATCCTTGCATTGCTTAGAATTCTACCAAATTTGAAATTGCAGCATTGATCATAGCCAATTTCTTATTGACGAGGAAACTGGAATCTTTGTAAGCATTTGTTATCTTCCCATTTGCATCTAGTGTCTTTCTTGCAGGCATCCTCTAATTTTCTTTTACATTTCTCTTCCTCCTTCTTGTCTTCTGTTCCTGCTGCTCGGGTTGCTTGTTTTGCTGTTTTTACTGGGTCTAATGAGCATTCACCCTTGCTTTTGTCAGTTGAATTCTCGTTCCATTTGCAGGGGGCTGTACATTTCTCGCTTGATTGGTGTTTGCTGCAGTCTTCCTCAGTTGGGTTTTTTGTTGAAGGGTTGTTGTTCGCTTGCTGTGTTTTGCGTGGTTCGGCTGCTTCGAATGCTGCCTCGATGTAAGCATTCCTAGCCTGTTCTGTAAGAATTTCTATTGTCTGCTTTGCTTTTTCCGCTGCTAATGCCACTTCCTCGGCATTTTTTAGGTAGGTGGCCGCCTCTTCCAATGCTGTTACCCACGGTATCCCCGGCTTGCCCTTTCCAAGCTGCAGGTGATAATTGACGCATATTTTGCCGTCGCCGCCGTCGCAATCTGAACCTGTAGTTGCTCCGAGCGTGAATCTTTCGTTCGCCTGTGTCGTGTCTGTGTTTCCCCTTCCAATTTGCGCTGAGAATGCCGCTAGTTTTTGGTGAATTAATTCACTCGTTATAAGTTTTGGCTTTGGAAATGTTGCGCAGTGTTGTTCGATTGCTCTCCACAGCGCCGGGGCAGCTCCTTCTTTGCTGCCGCCGTCGTCGAGTTGTCCTTGTAAGCCGTTACCACAGTCGTTTGTGGCTAAGACCCCTTGTCTGGTGCACAGGCAAATCAGATCGGCTGCTATGGAACTGCTGACGTCGTTGTGTCCGGCTGTTATGCCACCGCAGATGTCAGCTCGTTCTTTCTTGAAATAGTCCGGATTGAACGCCGTTTTTCCATTGCCAGAAGCTGCTTCCGCCAGTTTTGTAGTGCTGCTGTTTCGTTGCCTGTTACTGCTTGGAAATTTGATGTGTAGCTACCCGTCAGCCCCTGCGCCCTCCTTAGAAGCCGTTTTATTACAGCATTTGCCCGCAGCCTCTCCCTTTCCAAGCTTATTCGTGCATAGGGTTTTAAGCCGTCGACTTCGGTTGAGACTATAGCTTTATTCTTGTCTGCCCATTGTCGCAATCCTTCCCCGTTCTGTTTGCCGCCGGTATCTGTGTAGTACCCGTCCTGCATTTCGAAGAAAGAATCAGTAGACGTCGACACGTCTAATTTCTCGAGCTCAGAGACGGTCTCTGCAGCTGGTGCGAACGTTTTTTGCTTTTTTTACCATGTCCTTTTGCTTGTTTAGGTTGTAAAGGTTGCAAAGCAGTCTGAACTCCACTGCGTTGGCTAAGGCCGCTGTATTCGCTTGCTTGTTTACGCCAAACGCGGACACTAAAATGAGAGCGAACACCTTCAGCATCTAGATAGCTATTAGAGTTCGAAAAGGTGAAAGAAAAGAGTCAATATGCGGCAGCGCTGGGGTAGCCGTTTAAACAGGTCTGCTGTTTGTAACTCGGTGACAATGCATTTTCCGCTTTTTTCTGTTTATCCCTGTATTTGAGGCTGCTTTACTCTCTGTAAACTTAGTATTTCTTTTTTCTTATCGATTTTAATTTATTTTTCTTTATCTTCTATTTTTTGATTCTATCTACTATGATACAGGAAACTTACCTCTAGAAATCATCCAAACCATTCTATATCTAACTTATAAACCTTTACAGCCGTTAATTTGCTCTATTTCGAGTGACAGAATATCTTATTGCCACTTATACAATAAAAAAACTAAAGTTACTGCTTCTCGCGAGTACGATTGGGCCTTTTTTGTTTGCAAGCATCCGATATCATTTTGCTTTGACGCCGTTTTATACATTAATTTGGGGGCGCCAAACACAACTTCCTTTTCATGTATTATTTAGCTTATGCGCTTCGCTAGATGTGCGGCCGCGACGCCTTTTATGTTAATTACTTGTTTCTTCGATGGTTTTAGAATCTGCTTCGTATACCGATACGGAATTGGAAGAGTACCATTACAACCTTTTACTCTTCGTAAACATCATCTGCTGTAGTGTCGCCGGAGTAATTTATTTTTTTTTGGTGGTGGTTTCCCTTCTTGTTTTAGTCAAACTTTTTTCTTCTTCAGTTCCTCATTCTTCACAGCTGGATATTAGGATCCGCTACCAGATTGAAAAAACACATTTTCGTCAATTTTAGCGGTAGTATCTATCTATTTTATGTTAAATGTAGCCACCAATTTCTTCCTGTACTATGTTTATATGCGCTTTGCTGTGCCATATATCCTGGTAATCCACCATCGATTTTCCTTTCCTTTCTTATCATGTTACTACTTTTGCGGATACGTAGCGACCCCATTTGCCCTGTACACTGCATTCTGTCTCTTCTTGATTGTCCCTTCCATCATATCCTTTCATATAGTGAAACCTGCCGTCATGTATGTGTTTAAAAGTGCGTGTATTAAATCTTATTAACATTCTCAGTCACATGTCTTTCCCATAACACTATTCCTCGCCCTCTTTTAAACTTTCTTTTACTCAATTTCTCCAATTTCACCCTTAATATTTAGAGTGCTTTTATTTTGTCAGTGCGTTTACCATTTACCACCACTCTCATCATAATGTTAGTATATACACACTCACAACACACTCTATTATTAGTATCATAATAATAATAATTATTATCACTATTACCATCATATCCACAACTCTATTATCCATAAAGTAAACAGAACAATCCGAATAAACAACATTAGAGTAGAAATCATATTATATACCATAATATTTTCCTATAACTTCACACTCATATTTCACTATCAAACCAAATTTTTATATTTTAAAAAATTTTAATTTCTCAAAGGTTTTACAAAAGTGTTATATTATATTAAATATTATTAAATCTTATTAAATTATGCCAAAACAGCAAATTTCACGAATTTCATATGCTACATAAAATTGATAAAGAAACCTTTTAAAAGGTTATTTTTAGAAGCAAAAATGCAAGAAAAAGAGGCGTATTCATCACATAACAAATAACTTCTGCTCCTTTTTAAACTTTGAACTCCTTCTTGTCCTTATCCCAAGTGCATTTCTCCTCGTCACATTTACCCTCCTCAGTGGCTTTGCACTCAGCTGCGGTTGCTTTATCCCGTCTTTCTCTTATTCTGTTTTTTCCTGCTGCATTGGCTGCTCTTTTTTCTGTTTTACTTTGCCTCTGCTTTGCTGCGTGTAGCAACACCTTCGCTGTTGTTGCTGTGTCGGATATTTGCGCGACGGTGCCATCGCTATCAGTACCTAGTGCTACTTTGGGTACTGGCAGTTTGCTGAGCGGCTCCCAGAATTTATTTTTAAATGTCTCCTTGCTGTCGCCATATTTGTTGGATATTAATCTCGAAATGATCTCCCCATGTTTTGCCGAGTCGTACGGCTCTTTGAGGTTGCCTACGGCTGCTGCTACTGCCGCTTTAAAGGTGTCATCGGTAGTGTAGCTGCTTATCTCTAGTGCATCAAAGTTAAAGTTCGCCGTGTGCCATTCCTGGGCGACGTCCAGCAGCTCCTGTGCAAGCGCCTGCTCGCTTTTATCTGGATCCGCTTCTCTCTCCATATCGGT
Organism: Trypanosoma brucei brucei TREU927; assembly: GCF_000002445.2. Lineage (NCBI taxonomy): Eukaryota > Euglenozoa > Kinetoplastea > Trypanosomatida > Trypanosomatidae > Trypanosoma > Trypanosoma brucei. The sequence continues at coordinate 208,375 of NT_165287.1, read as the reverse complement.
CACTGGCTGTGCTATGTAGTTACTGTTGTGGGCCGCCGCGTGAGTTCGCTTATCGGCCACAAGCACTGGGCCCCCCGCGATGCAAAGGTTTGTGCCTGTTATCCCACCGTTCGCTACGCTTGCTGCGCCGTTCGTACAAGCTCCACCGGCCCCTTTGCCAAGGGTTGGCAGCCTCGCTAAACCTGTTTGTTCGTTGATCTTTAGCCTGTAAAAAACCATGGTTTAAAGGTTTTCCGGCTGAATCCAGTCGGCGGCGTGTTCTGCTGCCTGTGTGAGTGTGCCCGGGCAGGCCGTCGTCCCTGTCTTTATCTCTGTAAACTGAATATTGTCGACCTGGTTCAGCGTGGTGCCGTTGGTGTCGCCTGTGTCCGTGGTTTTAACCTGAACGGAAACGGCTTCCGTTATTGCGGGGGCTTTGACTGCCTCCACCCTCAACTTCGTTGCTAGTGCTGTTGTTTTTGCTGTAAGCGCTTTCAATTTGCTTTCGGCGGTCGTGACAGCCGTTGTTAGCTTCAGTAGGATTGGAGCCGCCAGCAGGTGTATTTCCGCTGAGCCCTGCCCGGTGGCATCCATTAGCCGGGCTATTAGCGGCCGCTTGCCTGATATAGTTGCTGCCGCAGGTTGCAGTTTACCTTCCAGTTGCGTCGCTATGGCCTGTAGAACTCGACCTAGTTTGCACGCGTCCGTTGCCACATCGGCTGGTTTTTTATCGTCTGCTTTGGCCACAGTGAGGATGAAGGCGAGTAGTAAGTGCCACTGCGCTACTTTGGCCATTACCAGTGATCTTTAAATACTTGGTCAGTGGTTGGTTGCTTGCCACTGCTCACAATAGAAAATTTTGCTGGTGGAGAAGGGTGGCTTCTAGTGGTTTAGGGAGCGCTTGTTTGCCGACAGGGGTTTTATTGAAGCTTTGCTTTATTCGTTGTGAAAAATGACATATTTACAGACTTCACACAGTGTAGGTAGCGCTACCAGACTCTTTCCCAGTTGCGTTTGCTTAGGTTCCTATTTCCGCTTCTTTGTTTGCTTGAGTGACTCCATATGGATTCGTTACACTTTTTCAAAGCAGGTCTTTACTGTAAGAAATCACGGCGGAAGCCAAAGCGAAAGACATGTGCTTCATAACTTGTTAAAACTACAGCCATAAAAATATTTTACGCACTTCTTCTGTGGGTGACGGCCGCAGGCCCAAGGGAAAATTACATATTCATTGCCTGTCGGCGTCTAGAATTCTGTTATTTCTCTCAGTCGAAAGCCTGCCAGAAACACCCTTATATTAACCAGTTCCCATGCTAGCTGTGCATTTTCCGCCACTTTTTGAGTAAAGGTGGGTAACTTACGTGCTAAATTTGCCGCGTTTATAATCTCGCGCCCCAGGTCTGACACGCCCGCTGGTGGGCGTGTCACTGAATTCGTCTGAAAAACTGCTAGTTGATTGAATGTTCGACCGGCTTTGTGCCCTGTTTGAGTTGATTTTCCATTTTGGAGATCAGTTTTAACCTTTTTTATGGGCCTGGTTGTCTTCACATAAAATCTAATCGTGCTTTTTACTTGTATCCCTCTTTTGTGTCGCTCAGTTCTAGACTTAATGATGCATAAAGCCGTAAAGTAAATGAAATATTGTTGTGAAATGAACGTTACCTTCTGGCTTATAATCTCTAATTTAATGTAATTATAATCATAGTGTTAGGTTTCACCCAGTTTTTAACATACTAAATCTATCATTTAAGGTCATTTTCAAACGTTTACATGCTTTCATATAGAAGGCCACAAAATTTTTGTTTCGATCTAATAAATTTCCACTTTTTTTGAATGTATGAGATACTAATAGTTATTCTCTCTCTACACAACCTTGTAATGTAATAAAGTTCTAATTTGTGACTGTATTTTTGCTTTTCTGCCCTTTATCTAATTTGCTGATATATTTTCTGAATTTATAGCTTTCTTTTATTGTTGTATCAATGTATTGCGAAATCATTAGATAACTTTTTTGATGGAATCGCCGCTCAGGAGTAGGAAAATTTGCTGTTCGAAAAGCTTTTAAACAAGTTACATACTGTTCTTCAGTTGTTCTCTCTGCAGCTGATATGTTTGTTTCAATAATAGTTCTTTGTGATAAATTAATGCATTTGTCAAGTATGTCTTGAGAAAATATTGACAACTGTGCACATATTCAACTTCATCTAGTATTTCTCCTTTGTATTGTCTTGTAGAACCTACAATTTCCCTGTACACTGCACTATTTCTCCTAATAATCGGCCTCCTCACAATCTCCTAGCATGAGTTGGTGCCTCACGTCATGTTTGTGTTTGAAACTGCGCGTATTCGGTCTCATTCATTCTTTCTCTTCATTCTATCCACGTTTCCTTTAATAATATTTTTTTTACTATCTTTCATACCAACTTACTTAATCCCATTTCGGCATTTACACTGTTTGAAATACATATACTTTGCCAGCCTATTCAGTATTCACTGCTACTATTAATATAATATTCGTATATACACACTCACAACACTCTTCTATTATTATTATCATCATCATTATTATTATTATTACTATTACTGCTCTTATTATAATATTCGTATATACACATTCGCAACACTCTCATATCATTATCATTATTAATATCGAAATAACCTCTTTAACCGTCTTCATTTTTTTGATTGTAAACCTAAATTGTTTCTAATATCCAGAAAATATAGAAAAAAACAAATTATAGTAGCACTCATTTTTTATGCCCTATCACAATATTACTTTACACCCATATGCCAGTATCATAAAAAGCTTTTAAAAAAATTTTGAATTATCAAAAATTTATTCAATCTGAACATTTTTATCCAAAAGTGGTTAAATATATTAAATTTTATAAAATTCAGCAAATTCTTAAAAAATAGAAAAAATTAAAATATTTCATAATAATGAGCAAAAATCGTTAAAGTAATACCACACTCACAAAAAGCAGCTGCAATCATAGCAATTTTCTTCTTGATAAGAAAACTAGAAGAGCGGCGCTTTTCTGTAACCTTGTCATCTTCATTATCTTTTCCCTTCCTAAATGCACAATTTTGCTTGTCATCTTTTTTGTCAGCATCGCACTCAGTTTTGGTCCCGTGTTTTGCACACTCAGTTGAAGCTGCTGTTCCTGAAGCTCCATCTCCTCCTGTTCCTGCTGCTTTTTTCTGCTCTGCTCCATCTTTAGGTTTGCACTCACCCTTTCCATCTTTTTCTTCCAATTTGCACTTAGCTGCTGTGCAGGTCTTGTTTGTTTTGTGATTATTGCATTGGGCGGCCGGCTCAACTTTGTTTGTGCTAGTAACACTGAGCTGCCGACTGCCCCAGAGGCTGATTGTTCCGGCGGTGACATTTAGTAGTGTCAGTTCTGCCTTCATCTCGAGTAATCTCTGCTTGTTGGCCTCCATGCTGTCGGCCGCGGCCTACGCTAGTTTTGCTGGCTGCTCCCACGCAATGTCGGCATGTTTGGTTGTGCCGCCAGCTGTCTCTTTGTAGATTACGCATACACCGCCGTTTCCTTCAGATTTGCCGTCGCAACCGTTGTTCCCGGTCCCGTCTAAATGCCCGAGGACATAGGGCTTCTTCGCTGTTGTTCCTTGAATGCCGCCTATGGTGACATGCAATTTGGCTAAGATGTTGTTTAGGTTAGAGCTAGTTACCTCCAGTGTAGGCGCATAAGCTGGGCATTTCGTAATGAGGTGCTCGAATTTGGCTTTGGCATGCTGGGCTGTGCGCCATGTCGACTCGCCGCTGTAGTCGCAGTAGCGGCAGCAAACGTTGTTGACTTCTGTCCCTGTCCCCTTCGCACAGAGGCAAGCCATGTCCCGTCTTATCGTTTTTCCGGCCTGGTTGCTCGTCCCTGCGTCTCCGAGGCCACAGCTGTTCTCTCGCGTTCCTGCTGCATCGTCGGTATTTTCCTTGTCTTTGCCTGCGGCCCCGTACAAGGCCAAGTCGGCTTACGTTTCTCTCGTGGTCTCGAGCGTGGCGTACTTTGTCAACTCTGCGTTTGTATACGCGTTGTATGCCATTTCCGCGTATTTTTTTAGTTCCGAGAGGTAGTCACCTGCAAGATTCTTTTTGCCCCAAGTTTCGTATTGTTCTTTTTTCTTTGCGATCTGCTTCTTTGAGGCTGCCCAGAAGTTATAGTACTTTTCCCATGTCGCCTTGTCGTCGTCAGCTGAGGGCTTTTCGGTGTCTGCTAGGGTTTGCCACGTTTTATCCTCCTCTATTGAATCCCAGAATTTCGCCGGCGCTTGAGAAAGGTATAAGGCACCGATCTCAGCTGCGAGATGCTCGATTGCTTGGATGGTGTCAGGCGGCTGTGTTCCTGCATTTAACATGTTGATGATAGTGCAGAGTAATGAAAATGCACCGCCGTTTGGGCCTGGTTCAGTAGTCGCTTCCGCGGATCTTTGACAGACTGCAGCTGCAATCACTATCGATGCTACGTAAACGGCTTGGATCGGTCGAATCATTTGCGCTTAAATTTGATGTCCAACGGACACTATTAATGGAGAAACAATTTGCTTTTTACAGCTATATTATAGGGCTTCACAGCTACTGTTTTACAGACAACAACAAAGACAAAAAATGTAACATTTCTTGCTCTCACCTGTGCTTGCTCTGAGTATCCGTCTTCATAGCTCTTCTACAATTTATTAACTTTAAATAACTCCACCATATAAAATTTCGAGCGCAAATATCTCCATATTTGAAATCCATTTTGTGCCAATTATTGTATAAATTTCAACTTCACACAACTCTTTCGTACTAAACCACATTACTTCAATTTCTTTATACAGGGTAAGACTTCTAAAAATCAATTTTGATTCTTCTTCCCATACAAGTGGCTGAAAAACAAAAATAAATAAATACTGTCCTTTCAATCTTACCATTATTTGGTTCAGAAAAAAATCTCTTTTCATAATCTAATCCAATCATTCCCCCCTTCCAAACAAATTTCTGTCCAACAGCCTCTTCCTGAATGGCAGTCCAAATTAGTAAACGCTTTAAAATGCTCTTATTGGATCATCATTCCCTACTGCCTTTTAATAAATGTTCAAATGATATTCAAATTTCTTAAACGCCAAAACTCTTGCTATCAAACCTCCACCACTAAGATAAGGTTTTCTACTGTGAGGTGATTTCAGTAAATGCGGTAGCTTCTTATCCTCCTCTTTTTGGTAACCAACATTAAAAAACCAAAGACATCTCTGCACATGCTCCTGTGATCTGAATTCATAAGCAAATCCAACTGAGGAAAATAACGCTCTGATGTTGTCACGAATATAATAGGGGGAATGTGCTTCTCTTTTACTATATCTTCTCCACTAAACTTCTCTTCATTTTTTGCAGTATTCTGCACAAAATATTCCACAGCATTTTCATATTTTTTTTTACGTCAGAAACAATAACGTCAAACCCATCAACTTATATTACAATATCCTCATCACTTGCATTCTGTTTCTCTATAAATATTCCATAACCCATATAGGTATTTTAACATGACTATACAAAACCTCCGATCACAATTGTAATAATTTCAACATGGGTCAGTTTTGGCACTCAATATGAGTCTACACCATCCTTGAGTTGGATGAGTTTGAGCGAAAACTACAGGCACTCTTTGTTTCTTAGTGTTATTCTCTATCATATTTGTTTTTTATTACAATATCATCTTGTAAAGATATTTAGGTGAAGTACAATAAATGTAACATCAATGGTAATATTAAAGTTCTCAATATGCAAAGTTTCATGACCTAGCCTGTCTTTAAATTTGATAAAATTATATGATGGACTTGAAAATATTAACAACATAAATAATTTGTCGCACCATAGTGCTTGCATGTATGAGTATTTCCTTTATATTTTAATAATGTAGTTGCTGAAGAGTGGGTGTGCATAGTGTCTAAATCTTTTATTTGATTAGTCATAGAGGGGTTTTAGTAGAAATCACCTTCAACCACAGTCACTTCTACTTACTCGTGTATTCTGATGTTCTTTGCATTCTTCATATTTGACCTTCATATGTTGATATGGGAGTAGGGATAGCTAGTTGCACTGTTTATTTTATATATACTAAAGCTCTTACCATCTGCCTGTGATAAATAGCACAACCGTCCGTTTTCAATACGCAATCCTAACAGCGCAGACTCAACAACTACTTCCCCTGTGGTTTATACGTCCATCATTGAAGTGGCATCTTTCCATTTTTGGGTTAATTAGACTATATAATCTGTTTCTTTTCTATCATTTACTTTTGTTACGTGCTGTGTTTTCCAGTTTTCTATCTCCGCTTCTATCACCGCTGATAACGTAGAAACGCCAATTTTCTTGTACAGTAGACCTTTTCTTTTCCACATAGTCTCCCTCAATAATCTTTGCGTGCATGATAATGCCTCTAGTCACTTTAATGCTTGAATCCATGCATATTCCATCTTCTCTTTCTGTCTTTTTTAATGTCATTTGACAATATGGCTCATTTCCTCTCAGTCAGTCACTGCTTCACTCACTCACTTACCCTTGTTGCACCCTTTCCACTAGCTTACATGGCTTCTATATTGGTCGACAATGCGCTGTTCCCTACTACTTATACTAAAATATTCGTATATACACACTCACAACACTCCCATATTATTTTTATTGTTGCCATTACTATTACTATTATAACCTTTCTTGATATCTACAAATAAACAAGAAACAAATAAACCAAATTATAATAAAACTCATTTTTAATAATATAACACCATACAATATTTTGCCTATAGGCCACGATCATGACATTTTCAAACATTTTAGGGTGTTAAATTCTTAAATTTGCATATTCTTATCAAAAATTGTTAAAATATCTCAAATCTTAGCAAATTCTCTCAACTCTCTTAAATTTCATAAAATTGAAAGAAAGTCCTTATAATATTAGAATCCTACCAAACCTATAAGGGTAGCAGTCATCAGAACAAGGTTCTTATTGACAAGAAAGCTGTAATCTTTTAACTCTGTCATCCTTCCATTTGCAATCCGGAGATTTACAATCTTTCTCTTCTTTCCATTTGCATTTCTCCTCTTTCTTTTGTTCTCCTTCAGCTCCATCTTCTTTAGCCTTGCACTCCCCATCTTTGAATTCACACCCATTCTTATTGTTGCATTTCTCTTTGTCTTCTATTGCTTTGCATTTGTCTTCGGCTGGTTTTTCTTGGCTTGGTTTGGATGTTATCTCCGTTGCTTTCCGTGTGTTTTTGTTGGTTAAATATGCTAGAACTTTTCCGGCGTCTTTACATTGCGCGATTTTGAGCAAAATTCCTTTTATTTCTGTCCCAGCGATGTTGAATGTGTGCTCGCTTGTGGTTGCAAACTTTAAAAAGGCTTCGTCGAATGCTTGTTGATTGCTGCATAGAAATTCTAACACTACTGCTTCTGGTTTGCTGGCCGCTTCGAGTGATTTTTTGCTATTGTTTCCCTGCAGCAGCAGTAGCAGTTTCGCTAGCTCGGCATCTTGCTTCAGGCTGTTAATGTCGTTTGTTAAAGCAAGGGATGATGGTTCGAAGTTTGCTGTGGTCGCTTCGCATACGGCTGCTAGTGTGGCTTCCACCGATATGCTGTACCATTGCTTGTTGGTGTCGTGCGTTTTGCATTTTGATCTCGCTGTTGCTTCTGTGAAAAGATCCTGGTCAGTTGGGGTCTGGCTTCGTTGTGCAGTGGGTATGGCTTTGGCGCCGAGGCAGTGTGCGCTGCAGCTCCCCGCGCTATCGAGAGCTAGTCCGGGCGTGTCGTAGTTGTTCGCGCTGCCTCGAGCTGGGTTACCTTTCATGCCAACCTGCAGCTTTATAGTCGGCTGTGCAAAGGCCGTGTCTGGCACCATTTTCATTTTAGTTGCTGTTGTATGTGCTATTTTACTTTGTTTCGGCCAGTTGCTGTCATTGAGGTCCGCTGTCGAGCAGTTTTCCGCTTCCGTTGCCTGGAGGGTCAAGTCCATTTTTATCCCGGTTGTTTACATCCCCTTCATGTAGGTGTTGCCGTTGCTTTCGTGGCTTGCCTTGCCGAGCTGCGATTTAGAGACCTGCAGTTTCCGCAGCTATATTAGTCGAGCTCGCCGTGCTGCAAGAGCGGATGCCGCTTCTCTTTTCTTTGCAGCTGCCTCTAGTCCCTTGGCGATCCTGCTTTGCAGTATTTCCTGCTTGCGAATTGCAAGGGCCGTGAGTCCGAGTTTTGTTTTGCGTGAATTTTGTGCTAGTGCTGCCAGCCTGTACGCCGCCGCCTCTTCTGTGCTCTTCTGTACCTGTTGAATGATACTGTCTGCTTCACTTTCGAATATTTTGGTTAGGCCCATGTTGTACCGTAGCTCCCCACACAAATCAGAAACGCTATCACCTGCCTTGTCATAACCTGTCGGTGACTGACTGTCGGCGCTGTCGATGGCGATGTGCGATACGGCTGCTAGGAAGAAAAAGAAAGATATATTCGAGCCTTGTATGTGCCACTCCGCATTCATGTCCTTGAATTTTCTTGCCTTTGTTGTAACGTTTATTTGTGGGGTTACCGGGTACTATTATTTGAGAACTTTGGTCAGGTACTGTTATGTTTGTTTTTGAAGCTTAATATTTTAGGTTGTTGATGTAAGGTTAGCATGAGTTGCTCCGTTCTACCGTTTCTGTCTTCGTCACACTGTGTTGACCTTCGGATTTTTTAGAGTGGTTACTCTGGACAGTGCGTGTTGTATCGTTGAGTTTAGGTAGTCCTGCCCGGCTCTGTTTGTGTTCCTACACGCAGTGAGCGATGATCGCTATTAGAGGTATGAGTTTCGCGCGTTTTTACGCGGATTTATTTATGTGTGTATCCTCAGGAGCAGTTTAGCTAGTTTGTTTCTGGTTTTCGTTGTTAATTTATTCACAAGGTCATTTTCTATTTCCCGTGTGCACTGAGTCATTTCGGCAGCTACACCACATTTTGGTTACTGCTCGTTGGCGTTGAGTGCGTTTGGTAATGTAAGGTATATAAAATACAACTTGGTTACTGCTTTGAGGAGGGTCGATTACGGAACGCGTTGTTTGTATTACTATTCAATTGTTTTTTGGTGGCTGTTTTCCACACGAATATTATATGTTTGTGTTGCCGCTGCGTTGCAGAGACTTTCTGCAGTGCACTTTTTGTACATCCTTGAATGTGTCTTAGGTTTTCCTTCTCTTTTGTGTCGACTTATAAGCAAACTATAACTTGTTGCAGTTTATTAAAATTATATGTCTGTCTGATCGCAATCTTGTGCTTTAGTTTTCTACGGCGTGTTTCTTCTACTTTTTATACTTTTTTGAAAACAGTAAAAGACTGTTAGAATTTATAAATGCTCTTTCTTTACTTGTTTTCCTCTTCTTTGTGGTGAACTTTTTCTTTCTAAGTGGCAGTAATGCCCCTGAAAACCCCATTTCTTGTCCACGCTGTTAACAGCTAAGCTGCAGCGACTTCTCACCAACAAGTTATGGGCGCATGTCGCCACATTCAAGTTCACTTACTATCTTGGCAGTGGGTTTCACCAACCTCTCTATGACGATGACTAGATTACACGCCAGCATCGTTATCAATTGCTGTTTTGTGCTGAGGTCTTGAGCTATACCAACTCCTAACCTCTTTTTTAAAGCTTCCTCGAACATTGCTGAGCGTACGTCTTTCTCGCTTAACCGCAGCAGTTTTTTCCCCGGTGTTGATTCAGATTTCGCAGTTGAAACTCTTTTAATCCGGCGAGTTGCTTTGAAATACAATTTAACCGCATAAGAGAGTTATATTTTACTTCTGTGTTATTTCTTTCTGGCCCTCAATTCAAAGATACAGGCGGCTGTAAATAGGACAGATGCGTAAGGGAAATGAATGCAGTTACTTGTTTAGTGTCACAACGTTGCATTCACGTTTTTTCTCCTAGATAAACCGTGATCCAATTCTCTAAGTCTGATATACAAGCAAAATTTTAGACTTCAACGTGCTTGATCACAAAAAAGGAAGAGTTTATTTCTATTCAATAACTTTTCTAATTTTCCTGACTGTAATTATTGTTAACGCACAGTTGTTCTAAACCACTTTGCGTTACAGTAGCATTTTTATTACTGCCTTTTTTGCGTGTTCCTCTTGATACTCTTTCTCAATTTTGCGCTGATTTGGCCGTTTTATATAAGAGTCCGTGCGATCATAAGTTGCTTTTTTTCTCACCTTAGTCCGATATACTAATTTGTGTAAGAAGAGCAATTTTCGACATATATGACACTCTTTGTCGACTAAATTCGCCACTACATATTCCTGCGTATCCATAATAGTAATTTTACTAGAAAGTAGCATTCTTTAAAGTGTTCTTAACAGCATGCTGAAATGATGCCTTTTGGTGCGCTACAATTCCACTGCTTCTTTGTGTTATCTGTAACAAATCTATTTGACATATGCACTGCACTCTTTGTTTCCTCATTATCCAATCAGTTACCTCCTTGCGGATGATTCTGCATTCAGTGAATTCTCTTGCTTGATATTGCGCACATTCCCACTCTTTCCATTTATCTTTCAGTGTTATCTTTAATAATATTCCTCGTTCTCTCTTATTCTCTGTATCACTTCTACTGCACCTTGCAATTGTTGTGAGTACTTTTATTTCATCTACTATTTTAGGTTGACAACCACTCTTATTATACTGTTAGTGTATACACACTCACAACACACTGTTACCATCATCAGTGATATTACTGTTATCCTTACTATTACTATCCTTCCTGCTATAACCCTAACTAATATTCACAAAATAAAAAGAATACAAAAATTGGCATATTTCTTCAAAATTTCAACAGTTTTGCTAATTTGCAATTTTCATTAAATAGTGTTAATATATATAATCTATTAGAAACATTTAGCATATTCTTTCAAAATATTAAATTTTCATAAATACTATACGATTAAACAAATATTCCTAAAACATCAAATCCACAAAATTAGTAGAAATCAGAGCCAATTTCTTGTTTACGAGGAAACTGGAATCCTTGCATACTGTTTCCTCCCATTTGCAGTCCGGAGATTTGCAATCTTTCTCCAATTTCCCTCTGCATTTCTCTGTTGTTGTTTTCTCTCCTGTTCCTTCTGCCGTTACTCCCTCTACTTGTTTTATTGGATTGCATTTATTCTCTTTTTCATCGTACGTGCGTTTGTCTCGAGGACAAGTTGTATTGCTGCCGTTGTGTTTGCTACACACTTCGCCGACTGTAGCTACTTTTTCTGGTGACGCCGGGTGAGTTGGTTGATTTACGAATAAACTGTCTTGCCTCATCAGGAGCTCACCTGCTGTAATTTCTTTCACCTCCGCTTCAAGGATAGTAAGTTGTTGGACTAGCGGTTGGCCAGCTCTCTCCAGGTTGTCGTCACCTGTGAGGTCCTGCTTTAGCTGGTGCAACTCGGCCAGCCACGGGATGGTCATGAGGTTGCTGTTCGTCGTTGTCGTCAGAGTGCCATATTTGAAGCAGACCACGCCGTTGTCTTCTCCGTTGCAGCCTGTTGCGAGATATTCTCCAATATAGGTTCCGCTGCTGGACGTGTGCATGATGCTCGTCAGGCCTTTGATGGAAGCTTCTACTGCGTCTGCCGTCAGCTTTGTGTGCGCCGCTGTCCCACACATTTTAATGAGCTCGTGTATCTTCGTTTTCGCCTGGCTGGCCGCTGTTGGGTATGCCACCTCGGCCGCCGTCTCACTCCAGCACGCGTCGTCTACTGCTGTACCGCTTGCCCCTTTTGCACATACGCATAGTGCCACGGTACCCAAGTTTTTGCCGGGCTGATTTGCTATATTGCTGTTCCCACAGCCGTTGCTGCGGGTCGCTGCCGAGGTTCCGCCTGACGTTATTGAGTCGTCGTCCGTCGGATCTGTTCCTAGTACAGCATCCGCTTTGCCTAGTACCGCCGTGTATATCTTCGCTTTAATTGTTGCCGGTGTTGCTTTTAGTTTTTTCCTGTTGAGTTTTTTAAGTTCGAAGTATATGCCATGGGCTTTGTCTGCTATTTGTTGCACTCTTTGCCTACGCAAAGATAGATCTGTTGCGGTCAGTTCGTTCGCTTTTAGCTTTTTCAATTTGTCCGTCAGACCGCGTTCCGATCCTACTCTCTGGGCAGCGCATGCCCAGAGTGCCCACATTTTTTGGAAAGCGGCATTTTCTGCGTGCTTAGTTGGTAGCTTTAACTGCCATTTCTCCGCTTGGCCTTCCTGAAGGAACATCGCGCGCCACTCTTTTTCTGCGAGGGTCATGTTGATGTCAGCTATACTATTGTAAATCTTGTCGTCGTCCCAGTCGTCTGCTTTGTTGGTGAATGTTGTTGAGGTCCACCGGAGCACGTTGCACATGGCACCGAACTCCCGGCGGTTGGCACCTGTGTCGATGTTGGCATCTGCTGTTTTCACACTTGTTAGCGCTATTAGCGCTGTAGACCACAGGACATGGCTTATTGACATCACTTGCTTGTTTGTCTTTCTATGTGATTGGCATGGTTGAAAAATCCATGAGTGTTGTCAATAGAGATTGATGTTTTGTGTCCTGGGCTGCGTCTTGTTGCTGGTATGCAATACATTGACACCGGGGGTATTTTAGATTGTTGCTCCACGTCGAAAAAAATCGGAAGTTTTTCTTGTCTCTTCGTGACGTTAGCGCAGTTTGAATGGCTGTGCATGGCTTAGGGCCCGCGGCTTGAAAATCGGTGCGCTGCGTTCTTTGTCTTTTTTTGGATTGTGGGTGGGACAATAAATAGCCTTTAAGCAGTCTCTCCGTATACACAAGCCCTGCTGCTATATACCCTGCGGCTGTGAAAAGCTTTGCAGTAAACGTGTTTACCTTACATTTTCAGCTGATTGCGGATCGCCGTTGGCCGAAAATTTGTCTGCAGGCACTGCCTAGTAGTATTCTTGCTAAACATATTCTTCTCTGTTCTTCCGACTTGCTCTTGAGCTGCGCCGACCGCTTGTGTAACGGAAAAATTTCATAAATCTTTGAAAATGGTTTCAAACTTTAAAGGCCGACAGCGACAGCTCCTACACCTCTATTGAGTTGTGTTGATACCTATTTGTAAGCTTTGAAACACAGTTTTCTGTATGGGACAAATAGAGACTAGAAATGGGCCGCATTTTTCAGGATCTGTAGGCCATGATACATATGGTCACCCTCTTGTAAGGAAAATCACTTCTATACTAAACTTTTTATTCAAGCCCACTTTTCCTATTAGTACATGTTTAAATCAAGAAAACAAAGTAATTCCTGATCCTAACTAATAATATAATTCACTCAATAGAGTGTATAGGTTGTTAAGGCCAAGTTTTTACACATTATCTTTTGATGGGTAAAACTTTTTGCCGATTTACTTGTCTTTTATTGTGCATTCTATAGTTCATTGCTAGTCTACCTAATTTTCTACTGATTTTAGAACTTTCCCCAAGGTTAGGTGCAATCATCAGCTGCTTACTTGGCTTGAGCTACATTACTATTGTTACTTCCTCTGTAGTATGCACTCCTAGGCGAACTGTATGTCTTTAACCATCTTTTTTCTCCACGATACATTTCCGTGTATCTATAATAGTATTCTAAGTGGAAATAATGCAATTTTCAAGGTGTTATTAAGAGTGTACCGACAATAGGTGGTCAAAAAGACTTTGACTTATACTAAATCTCTGTGTTAGTTGTGCCTACCCCACTTATTGTGCACACTGCACTCTGCCTCTCATTAGACATCCCTCTGTGACCTCCTTGTGCATAATGATACTCATAATCATTTTTATGTTAGAAAATGCGCATATCTTATCTCCTCTTCCCTTTTTCTTTCTGTGTCTCATTTAATATTATCTATCTTATCTTTTTTACTCACTCACTAGGTTCCTTACATAGCACTTTTGCCATATTTTGTGTTTTTTGACTTGCACTCAGTATTCACTACTACTTATACTAAAATATTCGTATATATACAGTCACAACACACCCCTATCATTATGATTATCATTAATATTATTATAATTATAATAACAAATAATATTAAGAAAATAAACAAAAAATATTTTACTAAATTACAATGGCACTAACATTTCGTTCCCTTAATCCCAATACTTTAAAATTTAGAACGCTATGATACTAATTTATCATATTTTAAAAATTTTAAAAATATATACAATTTTCACATTTTCATCAAATACTGCTAAAATATATCAAATATTATTAATGTAAGAAAAATTTATAAAAAGAATTTTATAAATTTCAGAAAAGTCCTTAGAATAATCAAATATACTAAGCTCAAAAAAGCAAAAGCAATCAAAGCCAATTTATTATTGACAAGAGAACTTGAATCTTCATACTCTTTTCTTTTACACTTACAATCCGGGGATTTGCACTTCCCTTGATGATTCCCTTTGCTTTTCTCTGTTGTTGTTTCGGTTCCTGCTGCTCCATCTCCTTTTCCTGCTGCGTTTTTATGAGTGTTAACCTTACTTTCATCTACTCCACAGCGGTTTCCTGTTTCCTCTGTGTCGCTGGTCCATTTGCAAATTTCCTTGCACTTCTCTTTGTCCTTTATTTTTTCACACAATTTTTTCTGCTTTTCTTCTTCGTCTTTTTGTTTCGTGTCTTTGCTGTCATCTTGCGGCCTTTTTACGCTTGAGGCCGGAGCCGTTAGTGAGTGTGAAAATGCTGACTTAGCATCGTAGATTAGCTGATTGGCTTCTGCTACCCTGGCTTCGGCTGTTTTTTGTTGTTTGGCTATTGACTGGAGCGTCTGTCGGGCTTCCGCGAGCTTCTTCCCCCACGGTATGTCTACAACGCCTTTTCTCCTGCCTTTGTCAAAGTGTTTTGTGTAGATGACACAGGCTCGGCTGCTGTTGCCGTCACAAGTTCCGGCACTTGTCGTCCCTAGGTAAAGTACAAGGTTTGTTCCCTGTGCTATATGCCGTATCCCCGTTTCCACTCTGTTTAGTGTTGCTGTTAGCTCATCTATAGTCACTGGCCCATCTGGCGCTTTCGGACACACTGCAAGCACGGCGTTTCCGCTTGACTCGTCGATGCCGGCGCTCCATTTTACGGCTAAGCCGTTGTTTTCGCAGTCTGGCGCAGCGTTGGCGCCGCGATTCCCGCAGATGCATAGCATGTCTCCTATCAAAGACTTTCCCCCGTTTGATGCGCAGCTATTTGCCCAATTCCTGTCTGCCGCTACTGCCTTTTCTGCAGCGAACTTATTGTTTGTTGCTCCCTGTCCATAGATGGCCTCTGAAATTTGTTCCTTCGACGTTTTTGGTAGCGATACCGTAGTTGCTTCTTTGGCATCTGTGTATTGGCCGATAACCGTGGCCAGCTCATTCAGTGTCACTTTGATTTTTGTTGCGGCTTGTTTGGCCGCCCAGCCTGTTGGTGGTGGATTGTTGCTTATCCATTGTGCTGGTCCGTGTCCCTGTGCTGTGCTGTACTTGATACTAAGCCGTTTGTCGTAGCTTGTCTTCCAGTGAGTTTTGAATGGTTCTTGTGTACCGCCTTTGTGTTTCTTTTCGTTGCTGTCTGTATCTGGGTTCCCAGCGAAATTTGCTTGCCACAACGGGTCTGCTACTGACATGTTCATTTTCTCCAGCTCGCTGATATCATTTGCAAAGTCAGCTTATAAGTTTAGTTTTGCCACCTGGCGGCCTCTCAAATTTGCGACACTATAAAGCAACGGCAAGTCGTTTCGGTTCGTCACCGTGAAAGCCGCATTGCCTTTGCAGGTGGCCGCAATAATCGTGAGAGTTACTTTAAAAAGCATGCAATGACCCTCTGATATTTTGCCGAAGAAGTGAAACAAGAATTCTTCTTGAGAAGTTTTGTAAATTCACCAAGTTGTGTATTGATTTAGGCTACTTTGTTAGCGAAAATAGCCGTGTTAGTTTGTGTTGCAGCTACCCTATAGTTATTTCAGAAGGTTTAAACTTTTATCTCAAAGTGCTGTTCCTTCTTATCGGCTTCTCTGCTGTTTGCTTTCTACACGTTAGAAAGACGCTAATGGTCGGGGCTTCTTTTTTCCTGCATTCGCTCTTAGTGTGTTTTATATTAGTTCTTTTATTTTTTACTGCTTCCGCAACGTTATTTTGCTTAGATATAAATAACAAACACATTTTCGCTGCTTTTATGCACTATTCTTGCCTCAGTTGAGGTATACACGCATAAAGCCGTCTATTTCTCCAGGTTGTTATGTTAGTTAGCTTTTCACAAGGATATTTCTGCTATTCGTACTAAAAAATGACTACAATCGCTTCAGAAATTTCGGTTCTGACCATAGATACGCAGGCGTAAAGCTATGACTTCAACGGATTTGGTGAAATTAGTTACTCAACGATACTATTTATCCGGCTAGTTAGATGCCACTGCATTATTGCAGCATCTAAAGAAGATGTCCAGCCACCACTACGCTTATTTTTAAAAGAAAAAACATTACAATTATTTGTGATTTTGCACACAAACAGCAATGCAACGGTTAAAAGCCGATTTTAAACCACATTGTGGCTCTTCAAGTGGCGAAGTCACTATAGAAGACCATAAAGTAGGAGGTTCCATCATGCACTAAATTTCGTTTTTAGAGAAATTAACGATGTAATTCAAAACTGGATAATGAGGTTCCAAAAGTTGTAAATAGAAATAATTTAAGCATCTATTGAGTTATTTTGGACTATCATATTTTTTACTAATTTTTAAATATAGATGTTTTGAATTTTATTGATTTAATTATGAAAAAATGTATTTTTGACTGCCAACAAAATTAAAAATAACGGTATATCAATTAATTTCATATTAATGAAGATAAATGGCTTACTAATTAAAATGTGTAAATTATCTCTCTAAATAAGTGTGTTTTTCAAATGTTGAACTTTAAAAATGTTGATTTCACCATATAAAGCCATGGTCACCACCACAGGCTAAACTTCATTTTTAGACATTTTTTTACTTTTAAATCGAAAATATACCTTTCTATATTTATTATTGTACCTACGTTCAGCTCCTAATTGATTTCTTTTAGCCTTTAAAACAACAAACATATTTCTATATTTACAAATTTAAATCTTATTCTCAAGTAGCATTTCTGTTTCACAGAAATTATCCATTATATACTGGCGGAACAACCAGGAAGAGGTTTTTCGCGATTGTGGCTTTTCTTTCATTTTTCCTTTATACTCTTGGTTTTTAGGCTACTTTCGGTTAATACTTTGTAATTTTGGTGTGAACTGAATTCTTTTTTTAACATGTCTGACATGTGTCAGCAAGGTTTCATTTTGTCTTATCCTTGTGTGAATGATACAGTTTTCAAGCCATACCAATTAAACGCTTGTATACAACTATGAAGTCGGGGCTGTACCATCACTAAATTTTTTGTACTTTATATAAAATTTTTACCGGTTTATCTATGTGATATTTTACATAATTTCAACCTTTTTATTATTCTGTTTCTTTGCTTTAACCCATAATAGTACAAGTTTTTATATTTTCTTCCCTACAAAATGATATTATTTTTTTAAATGTTGTTTATTATTACTATATTTGAGGGTGAAAGACTTCAATATTACATTACACTTACAGATCTCTTTTTTTTTCTAGTTATGCTTCTTCTACTTCACAACAGCAAATCAGGATTTGCTATCATATTAAAAACCACATATGACAACGTCATCTCTGCAGCCACATCCATAAATTTGTAATTATAATGAGAAGCACTATCTCCTCCTCCTCTTGTATTATTTTCTTCTCTACTGTGCAATCGCGTATTCTATTATTTTGTTACGTATTGTTTCCCCTTCTTCGGGGTTTCCGCTGCTTTGGTGGATGACTCAGCGATCCCATTCAACATGTACACTGTGTTCTGTCCTTAAATCATTGTTTCCTTTATCATATTGTCAGGCATAAATATAGCAATTGCCATGTTCGTGTTTAAAACTGTTCAACTTCCATATCCTTCTTGTTCATTCCTTTAATAATACTCGGTATACCCTTTATCCTTCTTTCTTACTCCCATTCACTTTTTTACACATCTTTCTATTGTTTTAAGTGATTTCATTTGTCTACTTATTTGGTTACCAGAGTTTCTTTTATTATAATATCAGTATATATACACCTACAATACCCTGCTGCCTTTATTACAATCCATAAAATAAACAAAATAGGAAACCTTTCATGATGGCACTATCTTTTTAACCATATCACTCTACCATATTACACTCATAGTCCACTTTCATAGACAATTTCGTATATTAGATTTATTTTTAAACAATTTGCACTTCTTTATCGAAAAATGTTAAAATATATCAAATTTCAGCAAATTTAACAAATTCTCTTAACAAGGAAAACATTCTTTACTTTCATTAAATATATTAAAAATCTTTTAGAAATTTCATCATAGAATCAAATATGCAAGCAAAAGAGGGGCCTTGGTAATAAGAAACGAATTGCTTCCTGTGGTGCTTGTTGTTTTGTCATCTTTGTCTTCCGTTTCTTGGTTTTGTGCTTGTTTTTTAGCTGCTTTTGCATCCAATGTGCACTTCTTTTTGCCACCTTCTTCTTCAACCAATTTGCATGGGGATTTGCAATCATCTCCTGCTCCTCTGGCTGCGCAAGTTGCTTCTGTTTCAGTGAGTTGTGGTTTGCATGTCTTTGTGGCTGCATCGGCTATCGCTAACATACTTTGTCCTTCAAAGTAACTGACTGCTATACCGAAATCGTCGCTCTTTGCTATATCCTCTAGCGACTTTTCAGTTGTCTTGCCTGCTTTTTTGAATGTTACTTTTTGTTTGTTAAGCTCGCTGACGAAGGTTGCATAAAAGTTTGTTGGATCGCCAGCAAGAGCTGCTATTTTCTTGGCTACAGCTTCTTTTCCTTCTCTTTTTGTCGGGTCTCCTACACGTTCGTTGCCCATCGCCAAGTTGTTTGTGGCTTCTAGCATTACTTCGTCGGCTTGTAGTGCTGCCACGTCTAATCCGGTTATATCTAGTTTTGCTTTTGCCACTGCCTGTTGCGCTTCGCATATGAGCCTTTCTAATTTGTCCTCATTGGCCTCGACTTGTTGTTGTTCTGGTTTCTGCCGGCAGCTGTCCCTGGCCGTCCCATGATTTTTTAGCTTGGACGCTGCTGTTGAGAGGCTTGCTTCTTTGGTTAGTTTTAGTGAAAGTTGTACATCGGTTATGCCGCTTTCTGAGCTGTCTTGGCATTTCCCTGCCGATGCTCCGGTGAAGGTTGTTCCGGTGGTCGTCGCTATTACATTGCTGGTGCTTGTTAACGTTTTTAAGTCTGAGTGCTTGGAAATCTTGACGTGGGTTGTTCTGAAGATGTCAAGGTCGGTGTTTGTAAACCCTGCGGCCTCCAGCGAACCGTCTGTGCACGTCGAGAACGTTGTTGGAGTTTGTGTGATGGCATGTGTGCATCTGGTTCCCGAGTGTGTAGGGTCGCCCGCTAGCGCCGCCCCTGCTAACAGGTCCGCTGCGTGCTCTCTGCCGTTTAAGTAGCCGGCCTGCCTTGCGACCGCTGCTAGTGCTCTTGTCACCGCTTGTATGGCTGCGGTCGCCGTTATTGCCGCTTCCCTGCGCCGTTTGTTGTCGTAGGCGATTAACGACGTGTAAAACGCTTTTTTGTCGACGGCCGCCGCTTTCGCCGCAGCGAGCTGCCACACTTTTGTTTGGATCTGACTGCTCGTAAGGTCAGAGCTCAGTTGTTGTAGCTTTTGTACGTATTGGTTGGAAGCAACTGTAAAGTACGTTGCCTCCCTGCATACTGTATTTACGTCGGCTAGCACTGCCGGTGGAAGTTGTTGTATCGCTTGTTGTGGCAGTATTGGCAGTAGTATTGCTACGGCTGCTGCGATATACCTGTTAAAGGTCGACCTTCTTTGTTGGCTGCTTTCTGTCATTTCTAGGGTACTTTTCCTTTAGTGTCAAGTTTATAGCTGCAGATGACTGTACAGGATCCGGAAAGCCAGTATTGCAAGCCTTGGAGATATCGCCACCATGATAAAATATTGCTTATATTGTAGTTGCCGCTTTGTCGAATGTGCAAACCTAAGCATTTGCATTTTTTAACTTTGGTTTTTGTTAGTAATGTTTTGCACTGGTTGTCTTGTTTTTATACGAGACCGCTCGTCGCCTTTTCTATTTCTCTGCTGCTGCTGCTGATTATGGTTAGTTTAGAGAGTGTTTTATTAGATCGGAGTGTATTGCCACCTTCTGCGGTGCTTCGGTTGCAGTTAGTGAGAACATTACCCCTCCTCAGATGCTCTGCTTTTAACTTCTAAGATCAACCTAAGCACACTTCCGAAATTCCAGTCTATTTCGGTCCGAAATTCTATTAGTTCTCCTCTATTCTCTGTACGTCCCTGATAAAATTCAAACCACACATTCCTTCGATCAATTGGCGTTTGTTTGCCTTAACACTTAACACGTGGAGAAGCCATAATATGAAGAAAATACAGTTGGTGCACTCTTCTCCACTACTGCATTTATCCGTTTCTGTGTAAATAAAAAAAAGTGCACCAATTCTCTACGTATCATCTGCCCCTATGGCCTCTATTTGACGCACTGTCTTGTTTCACTCCGTATTTGCCCTCCTTGTTTGCCGGTATATCTGTTGACTTCTTTTGATACTGCAGTATCTTTATCTGGCCTGCACATGGTCTCCGTCTCTCCCCCATTGTCCCCTTAATAACCTTCTTGTGTAATATGATTCCAAACTGCGTGTTTGTTTTTTCAAGTGCGCAATTTTGATTTCCATTCTTACAGTCTAAAAATCATTTGAATATGTCACTTATCACTAGAAATCATTGTTTTTTGTCATTTTTTCAACTTGTGACAAGGTTTTTTCTCCACGGAGACTCATAGAAATTATGAAAGATTTTAAAGGTAAATTTTGTTTAACCACTAGTTTCTACTTTTAATTCTACTCTATATCGATCTATATCTACACCTAAAGCACTTATCATTTATTCCCGGTGCATATTTTCGGAGCGCTTCAAGTTTTGTTGCTGTTTACACGCAGTGACAAAATAATGCTGTTGCTTTGCCAGTAAACACGCTCTTTAGTACTTGTCACATTTATACTAGTTAAATAGTGATCTTTGTCTTCTTTTTATCGTAATTTACAGTCACTAGTAAACTCATTTGTTTTAAAGTTTCATGACACGCTGCACTAACGCCGCATCAGTGTGTATTCTAATGTGTATTTACCGTCTCCTGAAAATTATTAATGTCTGACCAGTATACCAATACCGAATTGGAGGAGTATCATCATTGATTCTCTCCACTTCATAGAGTTATGCCATTACATTATGTAAGCGCTACTTAAGCGGTTTCCTCGTCTTTATTCTCCTTTATTTTCGGCGAAAATTCATTAGTAATCCCAGCTTTTAAATTGCCCTCCCCATAGTGTTATATTCTTTCGCACAAATATTTTCCAATATTTCTATATCTTATGAAAATAATTCGACATTACTTCATACTTACAAAATCCCTTACCCCATATTCTGGGCGCGATACTTCTTTACAGCTGTATATTAGGATAAAAAGTCAAATTAAAAAGGAGTAACTATTATCCGTAAACTGGCGCCTATCCACTTTCAGTAAAATGTGGAGCACAACATCCTCTCGTATCGTTGTGTAGTTTGCTGTGCATTTCTTTTGACTCACCTTCAATTCTGTTATTTTACCTGCTGTCGCTACGAGTCTACGAGGCTTGACTAGGGTTCCCACCTGCTTGATAATCATGAAATCGTGCATATTCCATCTCTATTTGTTTCTCTCTGTCTGCCTTCACTTTAATAATATTCCTTTTGCTCTCACTCACTCCTATCATTATTATTATCATCATCATTATTATTATTATTACTGTCATTATTATTATCATTATTACTATCATTACTGCTCTTATTATAATATTCGTATATGCACACTCACAACAGTCCCCTATTATTTATTATTATTATATCACAAAAAACATGCATAAAAGACTTAATAAACTAAATAAAAGAAATTAGAATCCACTCATTTTCAAATCTTATCGGCTTACTACTTTGAACCCATACACTCTCATACAATTTTTTTTCGAAAACTTTTCATATTTTCACTAATTTACTTACTTTCATCAAAAAGTGTTAAAATATATCAAATAGCAAAATTTTATCAAACGAAAAATTCTTTTTAAAGGGAGGGGTAAAATTTTAAAAAAGAAAAAAAGCAAGCCAAAGAGGGGAAGCTTTGATGAGAAAAGAATTGCTTCCTTTGGTGTTTGTGGTTTTACCATCATTCTCTGCTTTCACCTCGTCTTCTTCATCTTTAGGTTTGCAAGTTCCTTTGTCTTCGGTACCTTCCCATTTGCATTTATTCTCTTTGCTGCACTCATCTTTCTTTTTGTCATTACAGATCGCTTCTGAGGTTTTATAAATTGTAACAATTGCTTTTTCTGTTTGTTTTTTTAGGATTTGGCCTTGCAAATATGTAATTGCCTTTGCAAAGGTTTCCGGTTGACACAAAAAGCTTATTGGTTTCGCTTCGGCTGCGTCCCCGAGCTTGACAGTTAGCTCACTGCTGCGCAATTCTTTCAAGAATCTCTTATTGTATGCCTCCCCTTTGTCGCCGAAGTATCGGTTGAGGAGCCTGGTTAGCAATTCGCCCTTCGGCGCATCGCTTAGCTTGCTTGTGCCTGGGTTGTCAGATAGCAAGTTTCTAGCCAGTTCTGCTATCTGTGAGTCGCTCTTTAAGGCTTCGATTGTTAACGTAGCGAGGTCTAACTCTGGCTTGTTAAGTGTTACTTGCAGCTCGTGAAGGACTTTGGCGATTTGCTTACCTGTGAGTTCGGCTGCAGGGTAGTCGTTCTCTGTTGCGGTCGCATCCTTGTTGCTTGCGTCTTCTAGTTTGTGGATGCTTGCCTGCGGTGCTTGTGCTTTGTTTTTTGGCTGTTTGCCTGGTTGTAATTTGAATGATTGTTGTGCTGTGCTGTCTGTTTTGCAGACTTGACCGTTGCCGTCGCTAGCTGTCGTCCAGCTGGCGCCGCCTCCCACCTTAAAGTTCAGAATTCTCTCCTCTACGTGTTTATCGGCGTCTAACTCATCGAGTAGAGTGATATGTGTAGCCGTCCGCAACAGCTGTCTGATGGTGTCGGCAGCCGCAGACTCCTTTGCTGTTGCAGTGCAGCTTGGGCCAGTTGTTGCGGCCGGGCTGATCTTGATCTCGCACGGGGCTGAGTTTGCCGTTACGGAAGTTGTGGCCGATGCTGGGATCGTTGCGGGGTGTGCCATGACGACACCCTGGACTCGGCTTAGATAGTTTATTCGTGCTGCGATCACCGCTGATGCTTTTTCAGCTGCCGTTGTCGCCGCAACCCTGTTAGAAATCCGTTGAAGTGTCGCTTTTTCATCGATAGCCATAAGCAACTTGTATGCCTTTTTTGAATTTATGTCGTCGGTTGCGGCTGCCGCAAGCTTCCATGCGCACAGCTGTTTGTTTTTTTCTTCAACGCCTTCGTATGCCTTCAGTACTACGATTCGGATGGCTGTGACCGTGTTAGTTAGGAATTTTCGTTCCGTGCACTAGTTGTCGCTCTCAAAAGCAATTGTGTTTGTTTTGTCTTCACCTGCTGTCGATATTGTCGCCGCTAGCATAAAAGCCAGAGTTAGGCTTGCTATTGTAGTAATCATGTTTTAAGGTCGCTGCCTTAGGGACTAGCTTTGCTGTGACGGAAACGTTCCGCTATTTATCCATGTTGTGCGAAAATGAACACTTATAGACGTTACAAAATCGAATCTCTGACAAAAACACAATCAATATTTGTCATAAAAGAAATGCTGGTTTTTTCGTTTGCTGTGGTGTCAATAAAAAAGTGGCTAAAAAATTATTATATGCACATAATCACTATAAATGGCTTTTTTGCTCATATTTTCAACTCACAAAACGATTGGTTTCACTGTAGAACCTTACGGTCACCAAGATATATATTTTGAACCTAAATGTTGTTTTTCAACAATGTTCGTGCTTTACTGCTCAACCCATATCGATCTATATCTATATCTATTGCATCTATTATGTATGGTCGGTGTGTGGTTTTAATACCGGTTGGCTCCTGTAGCGTCGGTTTATCTTTAAAAACGGTATAACGGTGACGTTTTTCCGTATGCATGGCGTTGATTATTTTGCAGTGTTTTCCTGGTTTGTTGTCAGTCACTTTAACTTTTTAGGCAGTTGAGTCTCTAAATGGACTCATTTGTTTTCGCATTTGTGTTCATTCCCCATTATTTCTTCGTTAGTTTGTATTTTTATGTGAATTATTCGCTCTTTGAATGGGTTCAACTTTTTTCCACTGAACCAGCAGATGAGAGATGCAGCTTCATTTGAAACCTTTGTTACATCACACAAAGTTCCTCAGCTCTTTTATGTTTTATTTTAAGTTGTTTTAACGTCTTTATTCTCCTCTTAAGCTTCATTGAAAGCCACTTATTTTCCATTCTTAAAAGTATATCGTTGCTATAACATTATGTGTTCTGCCACAAATGGTTGATATTATTAATATATCTGATAAAAATAAGGCTTCGAAATTGCCTCAAACTTACTCAACACCTTCCTCCTTCCTCTTTTATTTCTTTTACTTTACAGAAGAATATTATGATCGGCTATCCGATTCTAAACTGCAGTAATCAGCATTATCATCGCTGTGTTGGCTATTGATTTCTGTGAAAAACAAGAAACATCATCTTTTGCTGATGTGTCATTTTATTCTATGTTGTGCTGTAGAATCCTCTATCGTTTCTTTCAATATTCTTTTCCCTTCTTTTAGTTTAATTCAGCTATCATATCACTAACGCAGCAACCCCATTTTTTCTGCTCGATTTTCTTTACCTCTCCGTCATCGTCTCCTCCACAAAAAATCTCTGCCTCTGTCATGACACGCATCGCCATTTTTGTGCATGAAAACTGCGCATACTCTACCTTCCTTTTTTCTTTTTTTAATATTCCTCAATATAATATATTATTTCCATCAAAGCCTTTACATTGTTTTTAGTAAATTTATTTTACGCCCATTTTGTCCTTACCACAGCTCCCATAATAATACTAGTATACAGACGCACAACACACCCATATCACTACCATTATTATGACTATCATAACCTAGTTAACATAAATAAAATAAGAAAACAAACAAATGAGAACACCACTCATTTTTCATACTCTTCCACTTTACTACCTTTCACCTATTAACCATCATCATGCATATTTTACTTACTATAGTTATTTTACTTATCTAAATTACAATTACTAAAAACTTTCAAGTGTTATAGAAAAATTATCACAAATGTAATACTGTCTTCAAAACAAAGCTCATAAAGGAAGAAACAATTAGTTACAAATTTTTTATTTACAATAATAGTGAAATCCTTACAGGAGTGACTTTCCCATTTTCACCTATTTTTACAATCCCTCTCCAGTTTACCCTTATATTTACCTGTTGTTGTTTCGGTTAACGTAGTTTGAGGTAGTGCTAAAAAGACTGCATTCTCGTTGATTTGCCATGCATTATATTCCCTGCTAATGCCGGCCACCTCAACGTGGTGCCAGGGTCCAGTACCCCGTATCATCGGGGGAAGCGAAGAGCCAGCAGCGTTCCTTTCATGGGGAACAATGCTGTGCTCCGGCAACGGCATCATACAGCACAGGGATCAGCAGCGTCTTGCTGGGACACCGTTCTTCATTTGTCGGTCCCTGGGCACGTGCCAGCGTGTCATCAGCAGTATCATCCGCACTAAGATGCTGCTGTCCGGTGATGTGGAAGAGAATCCCGGCCCGTCGTTGCGCGGGATGCAGTGGAACTCCGCCGGGCTATCTCAAGGAAAGAGATTAGCACTCCACAAAACCCTTGTTGATGAGCGGATCGCCTTTTGTCTGTTGAGCGAGACAAGGATGACGCCTGGAGAGGCGGCTTGCTTTAGCGTTGCTGGCTACCAACATCACGGAATAGCTCGTAACTGCAAAGGAGGTGGTGTATCAATACTAGTGAGGGAGGACCTACCAGTCGAGACAGGTATGACCGTTGTTGGTCGCATTGAACAAGTGCATGGAACAATTCACCTTGCACGTGGAACGGCGCTGACTGTCACGTCGGCATACATCCCACCAAAACACACCTTCACGGAAACTGACCTAGATACGCTTCTGACGACTGACGGTGCCAAGCTCATCGGTGCAGACGCTAACGCACACGCGCTGGCATGGGATCGCGCGAGCCCACCAAATACCAAGGGTGAAACCCTCACACAGTGGTGCATTGACAACCAGTTTCTGGTCTGCAACACTGGTGAGTGCACCAGGTACGCACGCCACCACGGGGAGTCCACCCCTGATGTGACACTGTCAAGGAATTAAATAGTGTACGTGGACATCGCTGTATTCTCCCGATAGCGATCACCATCACATATTTTTCGACGTTATCGTTGGAGACGGCACAGATGCACTGAGTTGCCCGCAGCTTCGAAAGCCCATGTACGCATGGCTAAAAGCTGACTGGAGGAATTTCCGCCTCAAGGTTGACGAGCTCTGCAGGAAAATTGTTAGAGAGAAGAACGTCAACACCATGGAACAGAAATTGAGCTCCGCCATCCGCATTGCGACGAAGGTCTCCGTCCCCCGTGGCTGCAGAGCAACGCCACCACATTGGACACCTGAGCTCGCAAAACTCGATGAAGAGATCGCTGGATGAGGACCTTTCCACATAAGAGAAAAGTTGGTAGCCACGCGTAAGCAGATTCTGGACCGTACCACAAAGAAGAGATGGAGCACGCTATGCTCCAGACTTGCGGTGTCAGACCGCTGCAGTTGGCACATTGTCAAGAAGGTATATGCGCCACGACCACTAACCACACCGGCTGTGCTTGTTGATAACGCGGCCATCACGGACTACCGTCAAGCTGAGAGGTTCATTAAACTGTACTCGTCTTGCGCAAGAAGGCACCCCGACTCACACCCACCGGCACACATAAAGACGATAGCGAGTGAGTTCAGTCCCATCACGATGGCTGAACTACGGAGATCGATCAAACTGCTACCGAGTGGATCCGCAGCCGGACCTGATTGCTTATACAACAAGGCACTGCAACATCTCGGTAGAACAGCGCTGAATGTTGTTCTGAGGCTATTCAATGAGAGCCTACGAACGGGAGTCGTGCCGTCTGCATGGAAGACTGGTGTTATCATCCCCATCCTGAAGGCCGGAAAAAAGGCGGAGGACCTCGATTCTTACAGGCCAGTGACGCTCACGAGCTGTCTCTGCAAAGTCATGGAGCGAATAATTGCCGCGAGACTTAGAGACACTGTTGAGTCCCAGCTGACGCCGCAGCAATCAGGCTTTCGCCCCGGATGCTCAACGCTCGAACACCTCCTGCACGTCCGCGCTGCCCTCTGCCGTCCCACGCACCAATATCGTACAGGTGCTGTATTCGTCGACTAAGAGAAGGCATTCGATACAGTAGACCACGACAAAATTGCGAGGGAAATGCACAGAATGAAGGTATCACCCCACATTGTGAAGTGGTGTGTATCATTTCTGAGTAACCGAACTGGCAGAGTGAGATTCAAGGAGAAGCTTTCCAGCAGCAGAACATTTGAGCGAGGAGTGCCACAAGGAACTGTCCTTGGCCCAATCATGTTCATTATTGTCATGAACTCGTTGAGCCAGCGCCTTGCAGAAGTGCCGTTACTGCAGCACGGATTCTTTGCAGATGACCTGACGCTACTTGCGAGGCACACAGAGAGGGATGTCATCAACCACACGCTGTAATGCGGCCTAAACGTGGTGTTACAGTGGTCAAAAGAGTACTTCATGTCTGTCAACGTAGCGAAAACGAAGTGCACACTCTTCGGGTGTATAGAGCGCCACCCCCTTACATTACAATGGACGGCGAAAGAATAGGAGCTGACAGGACACCGAAGCTTCTAGGAGTAACATTCCAGTGTCTGCAAGGGATGGCAACACATGCGGCAGAAACGAGACGCAAGATGGACTTCCTACTACTGCAGATAGCAGCCATCTCAGCTTCTACATGGGGGCCAAGACGACAAGTACTGAGAGCTTTTTATCTAGCACTCGTACAGGCACACACCATGTATGGCATTGAGGTATGGTACTGGGACGCTTCGGAACGAAGTCGCGACCTCCTTGCAGCAGCGCAACACAAGGTCAGTCGCATCATAGCTGGCATACCACATGGGACGAGCAAAGAGGACTGTCTGCTGGAAGCAAACCTCCTGCCACTCAAGACGACCACTCTTGTGCGCAGCATGAAATTCATGCTGATGTGTGAGTCACGAGGCGGATGTTTGCGGCGCAGTGCTGAGGAAGCATATCACAGCAAACACCCAGTCAGAGCCACACATTCCCGCATCATGCGGTCCTACCTTCACCTCCGCATTGAGCCACGCGAAAACCCACTAGAGACATCGACGCTCCGCCACAGCTGCCGACCGCTATTTCACACGCAGATAAAGCCTGTGTGCGCTGATGACTCTAACAATGTCAAAAGGGAGGCTTCCGAAAAGTGGATTGAACGGCATTTTGCACGGAGGGGGAAGGAGCCACCGCGACGAGAGCACTACGAATTGTGGACTGATGGATCCGTGTCCCTCGGTGAGAAGTCCGGAGCAGCTGCCCTGCTCTATAGAAACAACACGCTGATTTGCGCACCCAAAACTGGAGCAGGGGAACTCTCATGCAGTTACAGAGCGGAATGCGTAGCATTAGAGATAGGACTGCAACGGCTGCTGAAATGGCTTCCGGCATACAGAACCACACCGAGCAGGTTGTCCATCTTCTCTGACTCGCTGTCAATGTTAACAGCACTGCAGACAGGCCCCTAGCCGTAACGGACCCAATTCTGAGAGACTATGGAGGCTTCTGCTTCAAGTTCAGAGAAGGAAGATACGCATCCGACTGCAATTTGTGTTTGGCCATTGTGGCGTGAAACGGAATGAGGTTTGTGATGAAATGGCCAAAAAGTCCGCAGATTTACCACAGTTGCGAGACACATGGATCCCCGACATCATTGCTTATGCGAAGCGAGTGCTTAGGTCGGAAGAAGTCCATGAGAACACTCATAGGTTTGGTATCACGGGCAACCACTTTCCAACAAAACATAAAGAAGAACTGACGAGGGAAGAAGAAACAGCACTGGCACGCTTTCGGGTTAGGTCTTCAAGATACTATGGATGGATGTTGCGAAAGATCGACCCGAGTGTGCCTCCACAGTG
This sequence comes from Trypanosoma brucei brucei TREU927, assembly GCF_000002445.2. Lineage (NCBI taxonomy): Eukaryota > Euglenozoa > Kinetoplastea > Trypanosomatida > Trypanosomatidae > Trypanosoma > Trypanosoma brucei. The sequence goes on along the minus strand of NT_165287.1, from coordinate 179,102 downwards.
CCGATGGTGTAACCCGCAGCATGCAGCGATAGGACCAACAATACAAACCCAAACAACCTGTTGCGACACGCACTCTTCAGAGAACCTCCGAATTGACCAAATGTACGGAATGTGATGCCACATACCAATGCCGCTCGAGTGCTGTAACGCACATGGTAAACAAACATGGCTTTGTGCGAGCTGATGCCCTCCGGAGGATCAAATACGGCGATGCAACACCTGCAGTGGACATCCCCCCGGAGCCCCCTCCAGTGGTGGCGATCGTTCCTCTACCATCGAGCACACGAGTCCCGATGAGACCGCAGGTTCTTCATTGTACCATCTGTGCCTCCATATTCGCAGTGCTAGGCCGACTATTACACCACCTTAGAACAATACATGGCATAGGTTGTGGTAGTTGCCGCGTGAAATGGGGGCGAGAAAACGAAGACTCATTGCAAGGAGATGGTAGCGTCCCAGCAGCGCCAGCCTCTCAGGATACACGGAAGCTGCCGTTTCAATGTGACCTGTGCGAGGCGAGATTCGGTACATGCTCTTCCCTGTCACTACACAAGAAATTCAAACATAAGAGCATAGTGACGGAGGACGGTACCGTGGTGGTGGTGCAATTCCCTCGTAAGCGTTCCAGTGAGGGAAACCTTGACGTCCCGGGGAAAGGGGAGGTGCAGTGTGGTGTGTGCCAAAAAATGCTCAGTTGCAGGGACTCCCTCATCTGACACTGTAAGGCTTTCCACAAAGGTGAGGAAGTGGAGCTTAAATGCAGCAAAAGCACAAAATTGTGTGCCACTGATTCCCCGCATACAAATGCATCCATGTTGGTGTACCCGACATGCGGAAGGCAGTGTGCTAGCAAAACTGGCCTCACCCTACATCAAAAGAAGATGCACGGTATGAAGGTAGAGCGCGCTGTTACAAGCCAACGCGGCGACTGCGAAGAAACGTCGCTGCACTTGATGAGCTGTCCCGGTTTGAAGGAGTTACGTGTCAGGTTTGCGGTAGAAGGTGTGTGTGTGCAGGATATATGTTTTTCTAAAAGGCTGGCGCAGTTTCTCATTGCGGTTGAACGGAGCCGGCCGCAGGTGAAGTCCTCACCTAATGTAACAGTCATACAACCCACTCTCCCTTCTACAACTTCCCCCCTTATTGCCGAGTGTGGAGCTAGCAGGAAAAGCACCGGACGCAAGAATAGTCCAGACACCCTCAGAGACAGAGGGGGTATGCAGTCAACAAGCAACAGAAACAGAAAGAGGGGGAGAGAATAATAAACGAATAACAAAAATCAAAACAAAAGGATTGCTAAATGACATCTTTTGGAGAGTCCAGGGTGGGGGGCTTCTCGCCCCATCTGCTGTATTCCGTTCAACTGCGGAGCTACAACAAAAAATTATAGAGTGTGTTAGGATGAATAAAAAAGGGAGACTCTGCCACAGTCGCCAGACCAATAGCATCTCAGGGCTCTACGGTTATGGCTGATGGCCGCGCCAGTGGGGGGAAACTCTCACGAAGGCACGAAGAAAAATTTAAAAAAATTGTCTTTCTATTAAAAGAAAATCTGCATTCACACTATGAACGCTTACTTTCTTGTTTAAGCGCTTGACATCAGGATTCATAAGCAGAATAAAAAACACAGTTGTTATAATCTCTCTAGTTGTACAAATTATTTTTTGAGTAAAATATGGAGAATCTGTGGTTCCTCCTTCGCCTTTTTGTGGGGTTGTGAATACTGTTGATTTGTTTTGTTCCTGTGTAGAGCACTATCATAGCACATAACGTAAAAAGTTTATTAACCATGTACACAGCACTAAATCTCTCCATCTCCTTCCACTCCATCATCTCCCGTGAATTTTCAATTCATTTCTTTTTTAATTAAAACTAACCATGTTTTATCTACATTTCTCTCTTTTTCCTTTAATAATATTCTTCGTGCTCTCTCTCACACCCCCCTTATTGCCATTGCACATAAATATCGCTTTAAGTGCTTCTACTATTCTAGTCCATTTATTCTTCAACACTGCTCTTATTATAATATTAGTATATATACACTGACAACACACTCCTATCATTATCATTATTATTATTATTATAAACATAACTAATATTTATAATATAAGCAAATCAAAATAGCACCCGCTTTTTATGCCCTATTATCCTATTAATTTACTTCCAGGTGCCTCTATCGTACAAAGATTTCATATTGTTGAGTTTCAAAATTTAATATTCTGAACAAATTCCAATTTTCATTTAAAAGTGTTGAAATGCAGCAAATTTTAGTAAGTTTCATAAATTTATAAAATTCAGTATAAGTCCGTATAATATTAAAATACTACAAACACTGTAAATTCAGAAACCATCATGGTGAAGTGTTTGTTTTCTAGAATAGAAGAATCTTTGCAAGTTTCGCCCTACAACTTACAATCTGGAGATTTGCAGTCATCCTTTTCCTTATCTTTGCATTTCTCCTCTTTCTTTTCTTCTGCTTTCATTCCCGCTTTAAGTTTGCATTTTCCGTCTTTGTAATCGTAGTCTAAATCCTCTTTGTATTTACTTTCTTCTGTGTCTGGCTTGCATTTTTCTGTAGTTTTTGATTCTGTAGTGGTCTTAGGTTTAGCTTGTTGTTGTCTGCTGTTTTCTTTCCAGAAAACAACTGCTATTGCTTCACCAAAATTTGCAGTTTTAGAGACTCCTACTATGTCCGGGTCGGTGGTTTTGGAGCCCACATTGCACGTTATTTTGTCATTTTTTAAGGGTTCAATGAACTCCTTGTTGATATCGCTTGTATCTGGTCCGTATACTTCCGTTATTGCGGCTACCCAGTCCCCGTCTATTGCCGTTAGAGGTATCGATCCCTTCGTGAAAAGGAATGCTATCTTCGCTGCCGGTGACCCTTTGGCTATTTGCTTGCGCGTCAGACTTGCTGCTTTCGCCTCTGGTTTTATCAGGACTTTTTTGGCTTCGCACACCTTGTTTAACAGTGTCTTTTCTGAAATTACTAGTTTAAGCGGCTGGTCGTTGACGACGCAGCTCGTGTCGTCCGGTCCTGTCTTTCCTAGTGCTTGTTTGGCTGGCTGCGTTATTGCCGCCGGGGATTGACTAGGCTTTGCTCCTACACCGTGAGTCACTGACCCTTTCGTTTCCGCGTTTGCTCCACAGTATCCGGCTTGCTTAGCGCCGGCTGTACTGACGCTTCCGGCGCTGCCTTGCATGTGGATGTCAAATGAAAGCTGCATGGGTTTGAGTTCACTGTTTGGCGTTAGTGCTAGGTGCTTCAGTTCCGCTATTTCATCGTTGATCTTGTCTATTGCATCTTTGTAAGCCGCGCTGGCGTCGCAGGTATTGTCTTCTGTTGCTGTGACGCTATACGTGGCTACACATTTGCCTTCGTTTGTGCCGTTTCCGCTCAGCCAGCGCTGGTTTGTTTTTGTCCATTGTGCCTTCTCTGTTGCTTGGATCGTCTTCGGCCTTCCAGTGAGCAGCTGCCCCAGCACGCCGTTCCGCTTATGAAGCGCTTCTATCGCATCCTCGATTATTTTTGATTTTTCTTTCAAGGCCGCTTGTTGCTTGATTGCCGTCGTCGCTGCTATTGCGCTGAGGGCTGTGTACAGCAGCTTCCTCTGCGTGTCCGTTGCCGCCGTTGCGGCGAGAAAAAACATGCGCGTCTCAGTGTTGAGGTCCGAAAGACGCTGTTGGGATTCTTGGACATTTATCCTTAAGTGTTCGGCCAATTTCTTGTTAAAATAGATTTCGGCGCATGTGGTTTTGACCGCTGCTAGGCTTCCGGGGTCTGCTGGTTGCGCAGTTGCGAGGGTATCTAGAAGAAACACCACCATTATAGCAGCGATTCTTCTCTTTGGTTCGTGCATCTGCATTCGCCTCCTCATTTTGTGTTTGCCTTGAGTTAGGATGGATCAAATGGGACCTGCAAGTTGTGTACGTATTGTTCCGGACACATAGAAACGTTGGTCGAATCAACGTGATTTGCGTGGCGCATTGTTACACAATCCAAACACAAAACAATATCTTCCCATTTCCACCTGCCCGTTCTATACCCTCTATCATAAACTATTCTCTCTTTATCAAATACTTTCAATCTCCCATACGGCTTCGTTTACGCCACCATAGAAATATTTTCCCGGTTCTTGGATTTAAGCACTAGTTTCCCAATGAGTAAAGCTGTTTTTCTCACCTAAAACTGATTAAAGTGCAGCTTCCTTTCAGTTAGCTTATATGCTGTTCCCCTTTCCACTTGTAGTTCGTGCGCTATTCCTGAAGCTAGTCTCGCAGTTAGTTACGCTCTGTAGATTATTTTGTTTTTTAAATTCACTATGTGTGTGCATATAGTATTGTTGTGTGTGCAAATGCTGCTGGACGCATTTTGTATGACTTTTTTCTTCAATGTGCATGTTAATGGGTGACATTTTCACAATACACTGGCAAAGAGGAGGAAATGCGTTTATATACATCATGCCAAATGACATGATAGTGTGGGACTCAGCCCTGGAGAACGAGCCACTACCCACTAAAACACCCTTAGGTGGATATTATTGCACACTCACTTCGCCAGAGAGTGGTGACAACGACTCGCACGGTGGCCTAAAAAGACGGTCTCTATTGCAGAACGCTACGCCGCCTATAGCTTCTGTGGCATCTAACCCTGCGAAGTCATCCGCTAGCTGTAAAGCTAGTGGCGCGTATGCGACTTTGATTGACTCCATTTGAACAGGGTCCTTAGCTGCGAAACATGAAGTAGCCACTTTTTCTCGGAATGATTTGCGCTGCACACGCATAAATATTTTTAACGCCCAAAAGTACACTCTCCCTGGAACCACAGCAATCACTCACTGTGGCCAATATGCCAGTGTTCGTGTGGTAACAGTTAGTTTCCCCTGAAAATTTTAATTCTTCCTGGATCATTGACTCTTTCACCACGATGAGGCTGCCAACACTAACATCACATAATATGCTTTACTTTAAACAGCTTCAGTGTTTTAATTCTTCTTTTTCTATCTACGGTAATTAAATTGCAGTCTCAGGTTTAAAATAGTACTCATAGTATTATTTTGTTTGGCGAAAATATTGGTAATTATTATTATATCTGATGAGGAAAAGAATTTTATATTACTTACTACACTTACGTAATTCCTTCTTTCTGCTCCTACCTCTACTAATTCTTTAGAGCTAGGTATTAGGTTACACCATCTCATTAAAAAAACATATTTATCAACATTTATAAAATAGAATCCATCAATTTGTGAGTAAAATGTGAAGTACATTATCTTTATGTATTATTTTCCTCTGTTATGTGCTGTTTTTTATTCTGTCATTTCACCATGTTTTTCCCATAATTTTTTGCGTAGCGTCACTTCTTTTGTAGGTAGCTTACTGACTTCATTTGGCTTGCAAACTGGACTCCGCCTTTCCTTCATTTACATGTCCATCATCTCCTTGTGTAAAATGATGAGTTGTAATCACATTTGTGTTAAAAAAAGCGCATATTCTATTTCCCTTTCTTCCTCTCTTTCACTTACTCTCTTACTGGGATTACACAGTTATGTCATTTATATCTTTTGATGCTTTATTTTGGGTCTACAGTCGTTCTCCACCATCACCCTCATAATAATATTAGTATATGCACACTTACAACACTGTTATATCATTATTATTATTATTATCATTAATGCGATCTTACAATCATTAATATTACAATTACTGTTTATTTTATAACCCTAATATTATCCTTAAAATAAACAAGACAAAAAATAAAACAAATAGGATTATCACTCATTTTTCATTCCATGTAATTCTACTACGTTACAACTATAGACCACTTTCATACCACAATTTCATAATTACATACTTTTCAACTTTAACAAAGATTTGACAGAAATATTAAAACATATCAAATTCGCTCAAAATCTCATCAATTAAATAATTTTTGAGCAAATTGAGAAAGAATTCTTAAAATTATACCATTCTAACAAAGGAAGAAGCAATCATAGCAAATTTTTTATTTACATGAAAACTTTCGCCTCGGAACTTCTCTTTTTCCGGCTAGTCTTCATTGTCTTTCCCCTTTCTAAATGCACAATTTTGTTTTCGCTTGTTTTGTCATTTTCACAAGCGGTTTTATCGGTGCCGTGTCTTGCACATCTAGTTGAAGCTGTTGTTCCTGCAGCTCCTTGACCTGCTGTTGTTGCTGTGTTTGCTTCTCCATTGGCAGCTCTGCAGAAGTCTCCGTTGCTTTTATCAGTGCTAGTCCAGTTGCAGTTACTTTCTGCTGTGCAGGTCGCGTTTGTTGTGTGGATATTGCAGTCTTTTACTGGCGCTTCCTCTTCCTTTTTAGGCAGAACAGATGTTTGCTGTGACCTTGACAATTCGCTTAGTAGGCTTCCGAGACTGGAGTTTAGAGCTATTGCACTTGTTTGAATTCCATGTAGTTGCTTTCTTATATGCTCCATGTCATTTAATGCTACTTGTGCTTGACGGAGCGCCTGCATCCACTGGGGACCGGCTGCACCGTTTGCGAAGTCGCTTTGCTTGTAGAGGACGCCCCGGCCTTTGGTGGCGGTCTTGTCGCCGTCGCAGTCGTCGGTAAAGGCTCCGTCCGCTTTTCCGAAGAAATGGACGCTGTGCTTTTGCGTTCCTGGCGGGGCCGTCGCTAAAGTCATAAACGCCGCTATTGCCGCCTCTATCGCCTGTACTGATAGCGGTGGCGTCGCTACTTTTTCGGAACACTTTTGTTTCAGGTTTGCCCACGTAGCTGCCATGTCGGTTTGGGCGGCAAGCGCTGTGTTCGGCGTCTCGCATCCGTTGCAGCATGCCTTGCCGCCGTTGCTCACTGCGGTCGCCCCCTTGCTGCACAGACAGAGCATGTCGAACTTGAGGCTTTGTCCTGCCAGCTGTGTGTTTGCAGCTGTATTTCCGCAACACAGCTTCGCTCTTGTGTCGCCTCCTGTTCCCCATGCCGTTTGCGTTTGTAGGGTGCCGGTGCCGAGTAAGGCTTCTTTAAGCTTGTTGCTTATTTCGGCTGACTTTGCTGCAAGGCTAAGTTTGTTTCGCATTTTCTTGAGCTGCAGTGCACTTGCGGCAATTTGTTTCATTATGGCTACTGCTTCATGTTTGCCTTTCGCATTCGACCATGGTTTGAACGTCTGTTTCTCTTCTTCTTCCTTGAGTTTCTTGGCCCCTTGTTTCCAGAAATCCCATGTGTCGTCGTCCGTCGCTGAGGCCGCGCTGGATTTCGGTCTCAGGCTGTCCCTGCTTTTGTCTTTTTGATCAATGACGTCTGCCGAAAGGTTTCCTTCGCTTACAGTTAGATTCACTGCGGAAATAATGTCCTCTATTTGCTGAGCCGTACTATCTTCTGCAGGTGCAACATGTGTCTTTGACGCTATGTTGATAATGGTGCATAGCGCCGTGAAATGTTTCGCCAAGTCGCCTTTGTCCAGTTCAGTGCAGCTACATGGTGACGGCCTTGTAAACAACGCTAGCAACATCACCACCGGGACCAGCATTTTGTGATTTTTAGTAACTAAAACTAAGTGTAGAAGCGAATAGGCTTGTAAGTGTTCATGTGATGTAGTTGTGTCTGCTTCCCTTGTTTTCAAATAATCATCGGTGATGAGTTAACTTATCTTGCCATTGAGTTGATGATGTTGCTTTAGCTGCTGTTCTGCCCCCTACTTTTTAAGTGTGAATGGTATTGCATACGCTGCTGTCATCTATGACATCTGTAGCCTACGTTATTAGATCCATGTTTAGCCTTTAGAACCTATTTTGCAAATTATAGCGCCCCGCTTTGTGTCTTCGCTTCTTGTATTCACTGGCCGCTGTCTGTTTTCACAGCCGACTTTGTACTGCTGTGGATACCATGAACCCTATAAGTCTCGCTAGAAGTTTGAGTCTAAGTTAAGCGAAAAACGGTTCCCTCTGGTTGCGTATTTGTGACAAGCTGTTTGGCTTGTCTGCTTACTTTTTGTCGGCGCATTAATAGCTCCTGAGTCTTTTCGGCCTCTACCCTAGCGCTAAGTCGCGTCCGCTAAATTGTAGTCTGATTTATAGCATTTAGTGGTTTGTTTTCGTTATACTGTCACTTTAAATTTTTGTAGTTATATTTTGTGTGCTTCTTCATATGAATACAATTGAAAAGTTTCTGAGTCCTCAATTCTTGTTTACTATTATTTCTCCGTTAAAGTTGGCGATACAGAGATGTGAAGGGATCAAATTCTAAATGAAAATGAGTGCTCTTTGTCAGCTTGTGTTTGTTAAACTAAATATGATTTCACTCTTCTAAACTAAATTATTCTAATCTACTAAATATTGTATTAAAGCTGAATTTTCTATATTTATATTCTTCTTTCTAGGAAACAAGTAAACCCTTTTATTCTATCTAATAACTTTGACAATTCACCTTTCTATGTAGTAAGAATCGCTGTTTATAGACTATATTGTAAGTTACTAGCGCCTTTAATGTCGTTCCTTTTATGCTTCTCATTTTATTCCGCCATTTCCTGTTGCTTCTTTTACACTTGGCTCTGGTTTTGACGCTTTTCGGAAGGATGGGTGCAATCATAAGTTATATTCGTTTTCCACTGGCCACTTGATACCGTTAATTGTGATTAGAGCTGCAATATTAGATTACTTCTTCCACTTCTGTCAGTTTAGAAATATGCGTCGGCACTTTTTGTCTTCATCACAGTGGTTTTTGTAGAAATAATGCGTTTTTTCAGGATTCCTTTGAAATGTATTGGACATTGTGCTCCTAAGTGCTTTCCACCTTCAATGCCTCTTTTTATTAGCTGTACCGACTTCTTTTGGCCTGTACACTGCACTTTATCGCTATTTCATCTACTTTTTGATGATGAAGCTCATCATATTTTCTTCGTTTTAAAATTTATATATTCCATTTACTTCCCTTTCTCTACCTTTGTAGTCCCCATTTATAAATATTCCTCGTTCTCCCCCCACTTCCTTTCTTACTCCAGTTGTATCTCTATCACTGTTTTAATTTCTTTCATTTTTTAACACTCTATCTTCATCACCCTTAGTATCATATTCGTATATACACACCCATAAGAACCTTCTATTATTATTATTATTATTATTTATTTATTTATTTATTTATTTATTATTTTTATTATTGCAACCAGAGATAATATGCATAAAAAGTGGAAATAAACAAAAAATACTGAGAATATTATTCACTTTTTATATCCTATCACCATACCACTTTTACTCCCATTTTCCATCATCATACACGTCTTACTAAAATTTCATATTTGCACATTTCTCAATGTTTTTACAAAAGTGTTAAATTATATTAAATTTTAGTAAATTTAGAGAATTCTTTCAAAATAGCAATTTCTATAAATTCATAAGTCTCGTAAAATTAAGAAAAGATACTTAAAATGATACCAAATTTACAAGAGCAGCAGCCGTTGTAACAAATTTCTTGTTTACAAAGAAACTGGAATCACGGAATTTACCTTCGTCCTTTTCATTCTTGTTATATTTCTCACTTCTTCACCTACAAAAAGCTTTCTTTCCTTGAGGAATTGTTCCATGTATTTTGGCGTAATCGTCAAGGGTCTGTGCAGCAGAACATTTATCTGTTGTTCCTGCTGTTCCATCTCCTGTTCCTGCCGCAGCTGCGTTTTCTGCTGCTTTTTTGGCTTGTTCACTCAATGTGCACTTTTTCCCCTTCTCTCCTTCAGAGTCAAAAACGCACCCCTTGTCCTTTAACGTATCACAGTCTTTTTGGTTGTCTTTTGCTGCATTACACTCTGATTCCGATTTTGTTTGCTGTCCTGGTGAGGTATTGTCGCTTGTGTCGCTTGCTGCTGCTTGTGCTGACGCCTGTTCGGCGATATTGTGTACTAAGGCCGTGACGGAGACATTTAGAAGCCGTAGCCTATCCTCCAGTCGCTGAATGGTGCCCTGCCTTTTTATCAGTTTGTCGGCGATTTCTGCGGCTGTTAGGGCCTTGTCTGCCCATGGTATTGATACGCTTGTCTTGCGTTGTGTCGTCTGGCGTTTGTAAATTACGCACGCGCCGCCGTTGATGGCGCTGGTTCCGGCGCATCCGCTTGTGCCGTCGCCTGAAAGTAAGCCTAGGATGTACTGCTTTTTGTGGGTAGTCGACTGCTTTTTGCTGATCGTTGTGTAGAACGCTGAGACAGCCTGTTGGAGGTTTGCTGTGGTTAATACGGATGTCCCTGCGTGTGTGGGGCAGTTGGCTTTTATTGGCTTCCATGCTGTTGGTACTGTGGTGCCTGCTCCCCACGAGTGTGTGGCTTGGGCACCGCAGTCTGCGCAGCATACCTTGTCAAGGTTGCCTGATACCGCGCCGCAGAGGCAAAGTAAGTCGTGTTTGAGAGATGACCCTGCGCCGGATCCTGCGCTTCCGTCTGCTGCCCCACACACTGTTGCCCTGCTGCTGCCGTCCGGTGTTTGTGTATCGTCGTCGTTTGTCTTTGTGCCGTAAACAGCTTCGTTGATTCTTTCCTCCAATTCCCTTTTGAGGCTCGGAAATTCTTGCAGCGTCGGTTCGGAATAGTCTGCGTAGGCTTGTTCGGCGAGTTGTCGCAGCTGATGTTTCGCTGATGTACTTAGCTTGGCTTCCTGCCATTGTTTGAACTGATCCGGACTTGAGTGCAGTTTTTGCTTCGCTGCCCGCCAGAACGGGTACTTGGCTTTCCAGTCCGGTGTGTATTCTTTAGATTCGTGTTCTGCTTTAATTGGTGCGCCGTCCCAGTCAGCATCGTGTTTTATAAGTTTTCTGAAAGCTTCATCCGCCACAGAAAGATTTATTGCCCCAATCTCCGTGGCTATCTTTTGTACCTCGCCTTGGTTATCAGTTTGTGCGGTCGCTCCGAGCAGCATGTTGAGGATTGCACACGTACTAGCGTAGTAGCCGCCGTTGTCGCCGGGTTCAACATCCGCTGTGGCTATGTCTTGCAGCACGACGGAAAAAATGCAAAGCACTGGCATGCTTATCTTGGCGTGTGTTCGGTACATTGGCATGCGCCTCTTTGTAGAAAAGTGCTACTTATAGCTGTTTGAGTTTTTTTTTTGGAAATCCTTTTTCGATGCAGGCCACCTTTAAGAAACAGAGTCGTTTAATATTTATTTTACTAATCTTACACCGATACTTCAACAACTGCTTTGAGGGTACAACTGTTTGAACATAGCCTATGACTTACCGCCTTTCTTCTCTAAACAAATCACCTTCTGTAGACGTATCTCTACAAATTTCCCAGTGTTCAAACTTCCTTTGACCTCAACGTATAGAGTAAGTTTGAATTTTTCAAAAAATCTTCCGGGCTAAACTGCCTTTTCTCGAACTCCTTGTGCCAAGTAAAGTTTTCTCGCAAGCAATTTCGTTTTCTCCTCCCACGCAATAGGCTGCCCAGGAAAATGGATGAATGATGCGCTTTCGACTTCTCCACTATTCTGAATAGTAAAAAATCCTTCCTCATAATCCAATCCAATTATTCCTCTCCTCAGAACAAATATCTGTCCAACAGTTTCTTCCTGTGTAACAATCCATATTAGCAATGGTGTATAGATACTTTGATCCGACCACCACTTCTCACTTCCCTTTAGTAATTCTCCAAATGCATACTCAAATTTCTTAAACACCCGAACTCTTGCTATCAAACCTCCACCACTAAGATAAGGTTTTCTACTGTGAGGTGATTTCAGTAAATGCGGTAGCTTCTTATCCTCCTCTTTTTGGTAACCAACATTAAAAAACCAAAGACATCTCTGCACATGCTCCTGTGATCTGAATTCATAAGCAAATCCAACTGAGGAGCATAACACTCTGATGTTGTCATGAATATAATAGGGGAAATGTGCTTCTCTTTTACTATATCTTCTCCACTAAACTTCTCTTCATTTTTTGCAGTATTCTGCACAAAATATTCCAACGTATTGTAATACTTCTTACCATCAGTAATTATAACATCAGATCCATCCAAATGAATTACAATATCCTCATCACTTGCATTCTGTTTCTCTAAAAATTTCATAACCCATTTAGACTTTTTAACATGGATATACAAAATTCCCATCGTAATTGTAGTAATTTCAATGTTACTTAGTTTGGCACTCAATATGAATCTACACCATCCTTGAGTTGCACGAGTTTGAACTGCAGCCACAAATACTTTAGGTTTTCTTAACAATATTCCTTATGATATAATAAATTTTTAAATTTATTATATCATCGTTCTCTATAGATATTGTGCTTAAATACACAATGTAATAACGACGGTAGTAGTAAATTTCTAAATATACGAAAATTCATTACCTAAAATACCTTTATAATTTTAGGCTTTTATTTTAAAAAATGTGGAAAACTCAAGAAAGATAAGCCAGATGTACTACTAAGCTGTTTAGTTAAGAAACAGTTTTATATACATAAGCAATGTATTGATATTGTTATGATGTATCTGCTGCTACACGTTTGCTTAGTGTGTGCGGCTTATCTTTGAGCAGGCATCTACAGTCTTTTGTTTTATAAGTCACCTTTAGCAACAGCTTGTTCAGAGCACGCTAGAGTAATTCTACTCCTTTATTGCATTCTTCACATTTCACCGCTATGTATAGTTATGTTAATGGAAGTATCTTTTTGCATTGATTAGTTCAGATATGCTAGGAATTTTACAAGTTTCCTGTGTTATTTATCCCAATTACACGGTTTTGATCATAAGACTTCCATTAGCGTAGCGTTTAGAACCACTGCTGCTGCTGCTGCAGTCATCTCTGAAAAGAATATATCCATTATATAGTGAGATGTGAAATCCAATTTTTTCTTGATAATACTTATATATCACAACTTTCTGCGATGGTGGTGAAGTGAGTAACGCTGTGACTCCACTAGGCTTGTACATTGTCTCTTCCGCATTAACCCCTCCATCATCTCTTTGTGTATAATGATGAACATCGTCATATTGTTGCTTGAATCTAAACACATTTCGTCTTCTTTCCTTTTTCAACCCTTTCTCGCAAACCTACTTTTTCTCGTTGATCACTTTCAATTATTTTAAGTTCCTTTATTTTGGAGTTTACTTCGGTCCGCAAAAGTCTCATTATAATATTAGTATATACACACTCACAACACAAACCTAACCTTATTATCATTATTACTATCGCCATCATAACTCAACTCTTAATATCCTTAAAGAAAGTAAATAAACCAAATTAATAAAATATTTCATAACAGTAGTCAGTTTTGAAAGCTTGCATTGAGAATGTTTTGGGCTTATGTTTTCTCATAATACTCAGCTATTCTTTTACTCTTACCCTTTAGCTCTCTGCAAGAAGGAAGCTGTAAGTTTAAAAAAAATTAGTTTTGAAGTGCCAAACATTCCCACTTCAGTACGCCCACCACTAACGGAAACTACAAATCTTCAGAGAGTGGTGAGTTTGAGTGGGAGTTTCCGAACTGGCGGGAAGAGATGTGAATGTACGAAGTAAGAACAGAAGAATATCAGCTGATGTGTTCTTTTTGAATTTTTACAAAGTAGCGAGACACGATGCTACACATGTGTTCAAGTGAAGTATTGCAGTACAAATTGTCAAATGAATAAATTTGCAGCAATTAAAGGGGAATAAATGCAACAACAGGTCTCGAAAGCAGTGGGTACAGTGACCTTTAATTATAGAATAACCAAAGCTTCACAAAAGAAACACCTTGAGAAACATTCTACAATGGGAAAGTATAAACTGTGCAGGAGAAATTCACCTAAAAGGGGTGGGGAATAAAACGGTGCGTCACTCTTTAAAAAAAATACAACAGCCCCTCAAAAGTTGGAGACTCAAAAAGGAAAATGGAGTGACACCAAGAGCACTTTTACAACCGAGAATAAACTCATTGGTGAAAGGAGTTATTATTATTATTATTATTCCAGTTCCCACACAAAGCCATCCGTACATCATGGCATTGGTTTCAGGAGCCCACAGAATAGCAAGGCGAATGTGGCTGAGGACTAAAACATGTGAGCGATAGGGAATTCATCTTGTGGAGTTTTTATGCATTGGCAGAAAATCGTTACCGCATGCCAGCATAGGATGTAACTGCACTTCTATTTGTTGTTGTAAGTGTACGACTCGCAAAGAGCATTGCCATTTCAGTACAAGAGAGCTCTTCCATCATCTCTATTGGACACACCGACGCGGATGTTGTTTTGGGGTCTGTCTTTACAATACGGTAGCAGGTGAGCCCATCAAACAAACACAACACATGTTGTAATGGGGATTCGATAATATCTTGCAGGAAGTTCCGTCCAGAGTGGTATCCAGTTGCAATATCAATGGAATGAATTGCACCCAGCCATGCGATGGCAAAAAGAAATTACACAGCTCCCAAAAAAAGAGCAAAATGTTATACCACACTCACACGGCAAGCAAGCCTCAATAGTGGATTTTGGGGGGAACCTTCCAAAGAAATTCAAAAGCGATACCCACAGAGTCACACGATGCGTAATTATAAACTGGAAAAATGACACTGCCAGTGTGAGAAAAGTCATAGGGAGGAACCTCGGGAGGAAAGGGGAAGAAGTTCATAGCCATTACCACAAGGGTGAAAATGAAATCATACTGAAACGACCATACGTAATGATAGAACATTCCATAAAGAGAAGAGCACTGCTGACACGCGCAGCGGCAGCAGTCGCAATGGAGCACGACATTGACAACATATTATTAATACAATTGGGAAAGTACATCTACACAATGGAACTCCAACGAAGCACAGTGCGGTATCTCAGATGTGTGACAGCTTCCGTAAGCAAGACGATTCTTTTAATGTCTTTGATGTAAGATACAATTGGAAGGAATGTTCGGACTCAGTGTGAGGGAAGCCGGGACTTATAACGGGGAATACCTTCCCAAATTATCGATGGCACAGCATTCCTTGACACTCACAAGGGAAAACAAAGGTGACATCACGGGATGAGGAAAAAAAAAGACTTCACCTCTCCAATAGGAAATGAATGTGGGAATGATTTCCTTTTCGTGCATATGACAGAGGATGATGCAAGCAGCGAGTAAACGATTTGATGAGGTTTGGAGCATCATGAATAGCACAGGTGATGCAGAGAGAAAGAAAGAGAGAAAGTATCAAAGAAGGAGTGTGAACTGCGCATTGTAGAAAAGGATGCCCAAATAATAAAGCAATCGCATATCATTGGCACAGTTTCAGAGAGACATATGGCAGGATGGGTTGTGCGACATTCTTTGTGATGGAGGAAACACGGAATTGGAAGAAGGCGTTGATCCATTGCATGACCAAAGGCTAAAAAGAGCAGGGATGATTATGAGGCATATCTCCCATTGGGTCACTTTTCCCAGTATTTAAATACTCTCCATGGCGAGTCTGTAGCAATGTTTGATCTAAAGTCGTTCCTCTCCCAAGTGAAATTACCTGAAGATATTCGGCTGGGGTTTCGATACCTTAGCGAAAATGGGGAATTAATGAATTTGAATCGACTCCCCATCAGTTAATAAAGAGACCCCTGGAGTTTTACACACCATCACAAAGCTCTTTTTAGAAGACGCCGATGTCATGAAACTGCAGCAAGTGACCCCTGAAATATTGAGGACTCAAACATGGATATGCAACATCCGTATCAATGTGAGGCATGAAGTGGTTAAATGTCGTGGAAACAAAATAGTTACGAGCATGGAGGAATGTGGGGCATACTATCATTGGTGATTTGCAAAAGATGGAACAACAATGCGATTTCATTGGAGTTTTAGTTTAACCATGAAAAGCAGACAGTATGGCTGGGACGATAAAAGCAGCACAACAATTCCGAGTATCCCTTGCTATATTTAAAACTACCATAGAATAAATGGAAACTGTTGTATCACGCATGATGTACGCGACAGCAGTGAGAAAACAATAGCTTTCTTCTTACTACTACTACTTGTTTTTTTTAAATGGTAGCATGATATTTGTCATGATGCAATATGGTCCTGACGTGACCCAATAATTTAACCGTGCCACCACACACAGACACACACACATATGCGCTGCAGCTAACACAAAAATGAATGTGCATTTTTGTAAAGAAAACACCAGTAAGCAGGTAGCGAGTTGTGGCAACTGTGGTCATGATGGTAACGGATGCTTCCATGCATAGATGGTGAGGATGTTTCTTTTATTCCTCAATTCGGAAAAGAAGTTCTTAACTGCAAGTGGTGCTTAGGAAACTGCAGTCCACTTGTGAATATTTGCTTTTTGAGGTAGATTGAAGAGTCTCGTACGTGTATGCATGGACAACGCAGCTATGATGCATATTATGTTTTTAAAAATAGTGGGAATTGCAACACACATTCCAATGCCATGATTCATGAGGCTTTAGCCATAGATGGAGAGTGCTGCGAAATGGAAAGATTAATTCTTCATGGAGTTTCACGTGACCTCAGAAGGATAACCCCATGGGTGTCCAAAGGGCAAGCAAAGGGGAGCGCGGGAAGGTGGGTTAAGGACACTTTCAGACACTTCCGCTTCGTAAGTAATAGAGGCGGTTATATACGTATCAATAAATTTCGTTTACGATATGAGTTATATTTCAGTAAAACTCATTTGCACGAAAGCACTTTTTATAATTATGTTATATATATTTTCTATTACTATATTATAGGGAAGTGAGACTTGACTATTCTTAGCCATCGCCGCCAAAAAACTTCTTGCGCTAAAGTTGCATTGAAAGTATTGAATTTTCAACGATGTTGTTCGGTGGGGAAGGTAAAGGGAAAAAAGGGGATGTAGTTGTGTCGCGGACGGCGTTCTGTTTGCTGGAAGTGGTAAAGGGAGGAAAAAACAAACAAACTTGTCAGATGGGAGTGGCTTTCAGGAAAACCTGTACAGTTGAAACTGGGGAAGGGAAAGTTACAGAAGGGTAAAACAAATTTGGTAATCGAATTCGTCACCAATAATACAAACGAACGGAGTTCACCACCATGAAACCGTAGCTGCGTCTTCCTCCGTCACATACGACACAACAATGTAAGTCTAATGTTGCTGGTATAGAAACGCATTGTTGCTCAGGAGACGCCCACGGCCATTGCAGTTTAATTAGTTGCTAAGCAAGCGAAAGAGCGATGCCAACTCGAGAGCACAACTGTGACGGCTGATGGAACTCACGAAAGTGAGCGATGGCAGGAGTTTGCTGAGTTCAAGAACGTCAATGCCAACGGCAGCATTCCCTCGACAAACAGAAGAAATAAGCGAAACAAGAGGTGATGTACACAAGCCATATGCCAAAGCCGAAAGCAGCCATTGTTGTCATGACGTCAAGTGTGAAACAGAGCCAACGGCAACTTGCAAACGCAACGGAATAAGGATCGTTGAGAAACGACTTGGTGTGGACACCATGGGCGAAAGTTCACAGGCGCGGGAAACACCGGCGCTAGGTTCGGTAACGAGGCGTATGGTAAAAACCGTCACGCTATCGTAGCGCAGGTATTGGGGTGATCACGATGCGGGTGAGGGAAATGGGAAGAGGTGCAAAATGTCAGGAAATTCTTGAGAGCGTGCGAATTCTGCAAAGGTAAAAAGGACAGGAGTCGTTGACATCGGGAACAGAAGGAAGGCGCGAGCACAGCTGAAGAAGTGAAAAGATGTCGAAGCCTTCAGAAGTTAAAAGTGTTTGGAAAAGGACAAAGCGGAGAAAATATCAGTGGCCGCGAGGGAGGAAAAGGCAGCGGCCGTCGTCGAACTGGTTTAGTTCGCGCCGCCATAATAACAACCCATACGCTGACTTTCCGAGGAATGATGACGATGACAGCGAAAAACTCTTTTCAAACCTTGTCTTCCGCAATTTCCTGTTATTTTCATCTATCCCACATAACCTGTAGACGACCATGACTTGAGGTGAAAACCAGTTACACATGGGACGTTCTCGCGTCATTCCTCGTACCGGCCATTTCCATCATGTGCCGCGAGGGCCATTGCACAGCACATCATCATCCGTTGACAGATATTGTGGTTGGATCCCGGGCGCGGCTACTTTGAAACGTTACATCGGCCACCGTATGCCCGATTCCTCCTTTGTTATTGTTTTCGTTTGTTTAAAAACGTCGATACAGATGCAATTAGCAGCTCCAGCGATACAATATGATCAACCTATCGTATTTCGTACTTGTTCGTTTGTTTTTTCTGCGAACCTTCGACACACCGATCCCATCCATTGCCAATCTCCACGCTTATGGAACCTTAAGGGGCCGTGCCATATCAATCTTCCAACACCCGGTCATCACTGTGGACTCCGCCTCCGCCTATAATGATAACGTTTCATGCAAAATGTGGCATTTACCCCTTTCTCTTACAGTCATTTGCTTAGGTGATCCTTTTCGGCCGGTAGAGTTCCCCGGAATTCCGCTGCGACTCACCTGAGATCAGACCTGCGTTCTGCTCAACACTACCGATCTCAACATTGAGAGCGCTCTAAAGATACCGAAAGGATCATGTTTGCACGTGCGTGGAGGATCACACCGATGCTTCCCACCATCCCGAAAACGGACGGTTTCGCCGCTTTCCCTTCTCCCCCGGGCAGTCCGTTACTGTCCGACTGCCGAAATCCTTAAGACGGGATGCGCGCGAACATTTAATCTCCTCCTCTCTCGAAGATGTACCGGATTCCGACATCGCAATGAGGTGTGTTCAACGCTCTGCCATGGGAGTTTTGCTCATTAAACGAACTGGTCGAAGCGCTTCCCAATTCATAGACAACTCGGATAAATGCACACTTTCATTAAACGTGTAGCAGAAAAAATGACTAATGCTTGGCATGCTTCCGTCCAGCATGAAAGCTGCGTGCCTTCCATCTCCCTTGATCATGCCGAAGGGTCCGTCAGTTGTTTTCAAATATAAGTACTGCCATGCCGCAGAAATACGCAACAATAGGCAACTCTTCCACATCACAATGCAATAACTTGTAGAGGATGAAAGAACCCAAATTCTGAGATTTGCCAATCCCTGGGTTGACAATGGCAGCGTATGCTTGTGGAAAATAAGGACATTCCGGTAAAGCACGCTGTGCACGCCATAACTCAATTCCACTCCTTACAACATTCCATGTGCGGAACTCTTCTCTACAGATGAATATGTTTTCGCCACACCCGTCGGTAAACTTGGGTTATTATCACCCCATTTGAGATGTTAGAACCATTGCTTCAACTGCTTCCCTGGACTCTGGTTTCTTCTCCACAGTTTCCTCAATTTCAGGGACAACATTAAGTTCTTCATCCTTCCACATTACATCATCACCACGCGTTCCATCAACAAACTCCATCCCGAGCAGTTGAGTTTCGTTGTCCATTATAACGTGACTTCACTTTGCATTGCATACGGAGCCATATAAACTGAAAACGTGATCACCTCTTGCTTCACGTTCCCTCAGACGCTTTTCTCCCAGAATAAGTGTTTTTTTGTCCTGAAGCAAAATGTTGAGTATTGTTCTTGATTAAAATATTTGCTTTACTTTTATAACTAATTCGGCTTCTTAGTGTTTCTTTGTAAAGGATACAAAAGCTTTATTACAAAGGTATTCCTGTACTAAAGCACGCACATGGTTACTCAGATAGAACAGTTATAAATCTCAAATAATTTTAATAAACTTTCCTCACACACTTTTCTATCCAATGAAATTATTTCCACACTGCTTTCCTGCAGCATTTTGTGGCCATTAAAAAAAATAGTTTTGGCGCTA